>NW_027464790.1:147500-162500 GCF_043290135.1 Rhipicephalus microplus
GCCCCGGCTGACGCGGTTCGGACTTTGCACTTTTTGGCTCACCCCGGCTGGCGGCCCACTCACTCGATCGCCAGGTCTGTTTGCCCCGGTGGTTCCACCGCCAGGCTTAAGCGCGAACTTTTTTTGTTTGTTTTCTTTTGATTAAGCGCAAGCTTTTTTCTTTGTTTTCTTTTGATTAAGCGCGGGCTTTTTTCTTTGTTTTTTTTTTTTATTTCGCCCCGGCAGACGCGGTTTTTGCGCCGCCCCGGCTGACGCGGTTTTTGCCGCCCCGGCTGACGCAGTTCGGACTTAGCACTTTTCGGCTGTGCCTGGCTGGCGGCCCACTCACTCGATCGCCATGTCTGTTTGCCACAGTTTTCCCGGTGGTGCCGCACCCGGGCTCGCCCCGGCTGACGCAGTTTTCGCGCCGCCCCGGCTGACGCGGTTTCGTGCCGCCCCGGCAGACGCGGTTTTCGCGCCGCCCCGGCTGACGCGGTTTCGTGCCGCCCCGGCAGACGCAGTTCGGACTTAGCACTTTTCGGCTGTGCCTGGCTGGCGGCCCACTCACTCAATCGCCATGTCTGTTTGCCACAGTTTTCCCGGTGGTGCCGCACCCGGGCTCGCCCCGGCTGACGCAGTTTTCGCGCCGCCCCGGCTGACGCGGTTTCGTGCCGCCCCGGCAGACGCGGTTTTCGCGCCGCCCCGGCTGACGCGGTTTCGTGCCGCCCCGGCAGACGCAGTTCGGACTTAGCACTTTTCGGCTGTGCCTGGCTGGCGGCCCACTCACTCGATCGCCATGTCTGTTTGCCACAGTTTTCCCGGTGGTGCCGCACCCGGGCTCGCCCCGGCAGACGCGTTTTTTTTTTCTTTCGCCCCGGCTGACGCAGTTTTCGCGCCGCCCCGGCTGACGCGGTTTCGTGCCGCCCCGGCAGACGCGGTTTTTTGCGCCGCCCCGGCTGACGCGGTTTTTGCCGCCCCGGCTGACGCAGTTCGGACTTAGCACTTTTCGGCTGTGCCTGGCTGGCGGCCCACTCACTCGATCGCCATGTCTGTTTGCCACAGTTTTCCCGGTGGTGCCGCACCCGGGCTCGCCCCGGCTGACGCAGTTTTCGCGCCGCCCCGGCTGACGCGGTTTCGTGCCGCCCCGGCAGACGCGGTTTTCGCGCCGCCCCGGCTGACGCGGTTTCGTGCCGCCCCGGCAGACGCAGTTCGGACTTAGCACTTTTCGGCTGTGCCTGGCTGGCGGCCCACTCACTCGATCGCCATGTCTGTTTGCCACAGTTTTCCCGGTGGTGCCGCACCCGGGCTCGCCCCGGCTGACGCAGTTTTCGCGCCGCCCCGGCTGACGCGGTTTCGTGCCGCCCCGGCAGACGCGGTTTTCGCGCCGCCCCGGCTGACGCGGTTTCGTGCCGCCCCGGCAGACGCAGTTCGGACTTAGCACTTTTCGGCTGTGCCTGGCTGGCGGCCCACTCACTCAATCGCCATGTCTGTTTGCCACAGTTTTCCCGGTGGTGCCGCACCCGGGCTCGCCCCGGCTGACGCAGTTTTCGCGCCGCCCCGGCTGACGCGGTTTCGTGCCGCCCCGGCAGACGCGGTTTTCGCGCCGCCCCGGCTGACGCGGTTTCGTGCCGCCCCGGCAGACGCAGTTCGGACTTAGCACTTTTCGGCTGTGCCTGGCTGGCGGCCCACTCACTCGATCGCCATGTCTGTTTGCCACAGTTTTCCCGGTGGTGCCGCACCCGGGCTCGCCCCGGCAGACGCGTTTTTTTTTTTTCTTTCGCCCCGGCTGACGCAGTTTTCGCGCCGCCCCGGCTGACGCGGTTTCGTGCCGCCCCGGCAGACGCGGTTTTTTGCGCCGCCCCGGCTGACGCGGTTTTTGCCGCCCCGGCTGACGCAGTTCGGACTTAGCACTTTTCGGCTGTGCCTGGCTGGCGGCCCACTCACTCGATCGCCATGTCTGTTTGCCACAGTTTTCCCGGTGGTGCCGCACCCGGGCTCGCCCCGGCTGACGCAGTTTTCGCGCCGCCCCGGCTGACGCGGTTTCGTGCCGCCCCGGCAGACGCGGTTTTCGCGCCGCCCCGGCTGACGCGGTTTTTGCGTCGCCCCGGCTGACACGGTTCGGACTTTGCACTTTTCGGCTGTGCCTGGCTGGCGGCCCACTCACTCGATCGCCATGTCTGTTTGCCACAGTTTTCCCGGTGGTGCCGCACCCGGGCTCGCCCCGGCTGACGCAGTTTTCGCGCCGCCCCGGCTGACGCGGTTTCGTGCCGCCCCGGCAGACGCGGTTTTCGCGCCGCCCCGGCTGACGCGGTTTCGTGCCGCCCCGGCAGACGCAGTTCGGACTTAGCACTTTTCGGCTGTGCCTGGCTGGCGGCCCACTCACTCGATCGCCATGTCTGTTTGCCACAGTTTTCCCGGTGGTGCCGCACCCGGGCTCGCCCCGGCTGACGCAGTTTTCGCGCCGCCCCGGCTGACGCGGTTTCGTGCCGCCCCGGCAGACGCGGTTTTCGCGCCGCCCCGGCTGACGCGGTTTCGTGCCGCCCCGGCAGACGCAGTTCGGACTTAGCACTTTTCGGCTGTGCCTGGCTGGCGGCCCACTCACTCAATCGCCATGTCTGTTTGCCACAGTTTTCCCGGTGGTGCCGCACCCGGGCTCGCCCCGGCTGACGCAGTTTTCGCGCCGCCCCGGCTGACGCGGTTTCGTGCCGCCCCGGCAGACGCGGTTTTCGCGCCGCCCCGGCTGACGCGGTTTCGTGCCGCCCCGGCAGACGCAGTTCGGACTTAGCACTTTTCGGCTGTGCCTGGCTGGCGGCCCACTCACTCGATCGCCATGTCTGTTTGCCACAGTTTTCCCGGTGGTGCCGCACCCGGGCTCGCCCCGGCAGACGCGTTTTTTTTTTCTTTCGCCCCGGCTGACGCAGTTTTCGCGCCGCCCCGGCTGACGCGGTTTCGTGCCGCCCCGGCAGACGCGGTTTTTTGCGCCGCCCCGGCTGACGCGGTTTTTGCCGCCCCGGCTGACGCAGTTCGGACTTAGCACTTTTCGGCTGTGCCTGGCTGGCGGCCCACTCACTCGATCGCCATGTCTGTTTGCCACAGTTTTCCCGGTGGTGCCGCACCCGGGCTCGCCCCGGCTGACGCAGTTTTCGCGCCGCCCCGGCTGACGCGGTTTCGTGCCGCCCCGGCAGACGCGGTTTTCGCGCCGCCCCGGCTGACGCGGTTTCGTGCCGCCCCGGCAGACGCAGTTCGGACTTAGCACTTTTCGGCTGTGCCTGGCTGGCGGCCCACTCACTCGATCGCCATGTCTGTTTGCCACAGTTTTCCCGGTGGTGCCGCACCCGGGCTCGCCCCGGCTGACGCAGTTTTCGCGCCGCCCCGGCTGACGCGGTTTCGTGCCGCCCCGGCAGACGCGGTTTTCGCGCCGCCCCGGCTGACGCGGTTTCGTGCCGCCCCGGCAGATGCAGTTCGGACTTAGCACTTTTCGGCTGTGCCTGGCTGGCGGCCCACTCACTCGATCGCCATGTCTGTTTGCCACAGTTTTCCCGGTGGTGCCGCACCCGGGCTCGCCCCGGCAGACGCGTTTTTTTTTTTCTTTCGCCCCGGCTGACGCAGTTTTCGCGCCGCCCCGGCTGACGCGGTTTCGTGCCGCCCCGGCAGACGCGGTTTTTTTGCGCCGCCCCGGCTGACGCGGTTTTTGCCGCCCCGGCTGACGCAGTTCGGACTTGGCACTTTTTGGCTGAGCCTGGCTGGTGGCCCACTCACTCGATCGCCATGTCTGTTAGCCACAGTTTTCCCGGTGGTGCCGCACCCGGGCTCGCCCCGGCTGACGCAGTTTTCGCGCCGCCCCGGCAGACGCGGTTTTCGCGCCGCCCCGGCTGACGCGGTTTTTGCCGCCCCGGCTGACGCAGTTCGGACTTGGCACTTTTTGGGCTGAGCCTGGCTGGCGGCCCACTCACTCGATCGCCATGTCTGTTTGCCACAGTCTTCCCGGTGGTGCCGCACCCGGGCTCGCCCCGGCAGACGCGTTTTTTTTTTCTTTCGCCCCGGCAGACGTGGTTCCCCCCCCCCCCTTTTCGCTCGCCCCGGCTGACGAGGTTTTCGCGCCGCCCCGGCTGACGCAGTTTTCGCGCCGCCCCGGCTGACGCGGTTTCGTGCCGCCCCGGCTGACGCGGTTTTCGCGCCGCCCCGGCTGACGCGGTTTTTGCGTCGCCCCGGCTGACACGGTTCGGACTTTGCACTTTTCGGCTGTGCCTGGCTGGCGGCCCACTCACTCGATCGCCATGTCTGTTTGCCACAGTTTTCCCGGTGGTGCCGCACCCGGGCTCGCCCCGGCTGACGCAGTTTTCGCGCCGCCCCGGCTGACGCGGTTTCGTGCCGCCCCGGCAGACGCGGTTTTCGCGCCGCCCCGGCTGACGCGGTTTCGTGCCGCCCCGGCAGACGCAGTTCGGACTTAGCACTTTTCGGCTGTGCCTGGCTGGCGGCCCACTCACTCGATCGCCATGTCTGTTTGCCACAGTTTTCCCGGTGGTGCCGCACCCGGGCTCGCCCCGGCTGACGCAGTTTTCGCGCCGCCCCGGCTGACGCGGTTTCGTGCCGCCCCGGCAGACGCGGTTTTCGCGCCGCCCCGGCTGACGCGGTTTCGTGCCGCCCCGGCAGACGCAGTTCGGACTTAGCACTTTTCGGCTGTGCCTGGCTGGCGGCCCACTCACTCGATCGCCATGTCTGTTTGCCACAGTTTTCCCGGTGGTGCCGCACCCGGGCTCGCCCCGGCAGACGCGTTTTTTTTTTTTCTTTCGCCCCGGCTGACGCAGTTTTCGCGCCGCCCCGGCTGACGCGGTTTCGTGCCGCCCCGGCAGACGCGGTTTTTTGCGCCGCCCCGGCTGACGCGGTTTTTGCCGCCCCGGCTGACGCAGTTCGGACTTAGCACTTTTCGGCTGTGCCTGGCTGGCGGCCCACTCACTCGATCGCCATGTCTGTTTGCCACAGTTTTCCCGGTGGTGCCGCACCCGGGCTCGCCCCGGCTGACGCAGTTTTCGCGCCGCCCCGGCTGACGCGGTTTCGTGCCGCCCCGGCAGACGCGGTTTTCGCGCCGCCCCGGCTGACGCGGTTTCGTGCCGCCCCGGCAGACGCAGTTCGGACTTAGCACTTTTCGGCTGTGCCTGGCTGGCGGCCCACTCACTCGATCGCCATGTCTGTTTGCCACAGTTTTCCCGGTGGTGCCGCACCCGGGCTCGCCCCGGCTGACGCAGTTTTCGCGCCGCCCCGGCTGACGCGGTTTCGTGCCGCCCCGGCAGACGCGGTTTTCGCGCCGCCCCGGCTGACGCGGTTTCGTGCCGCCCCGGCAGACGCAGTTCGGACTTAGCACTTTTCGGCTGTGCCTGGCTGGCGGCCCACTCACTCGATCGCCATGTCTGTTTGCCACAGTTTTCCCGGTGGTGCCGCACCCGGGCTCGCCCCGGCAGACGCAGTTTTCGCGCCGCCCCGGCAGACGCGGTTTTCGCGCCGCCCCGGCTGACGCGGTTTTTGCCGCCCCGGCTGACGCAGTTCGGACTTGGCACTTTTTGGGCTGAGCCTGGCTGGCGGCCCACTCACTCGATCGCCATGTCTGTTTGCCACAGTCTTCCCGGTGGTGCCGCACCCGGGCTCGCCCCGGCAGACGCGTTTTTTTTTCTTTCGCCCCGGCAGACGTGGTTCCCCCCCCCCCCTTTTCGCTCGCCCCGGCTGACGAGGTTTTCGCGCCGCCCCGGCTGACGCAGTTTTCGCGCCGCCCCGGCTGACGCGGTTTCGTGCCGCCCCGGCTGACGCGGTTTTCGCGCCGCCCCGGCTGACGCGGTTTTTGCGTCGCCCCGGCTGACACGGTTCGGACTTTGCACTTTTCGGCTGTGCCTGGCTGGCGGCCCACTCACTCGATCGCCATGTCTGTTTGCCACAGTTTTCCCGGTGGTGCCGCACCCGGGCTTGCCCCGGCAGACGCGTTTTTTTTTTTCTTTTCGCCCCGGCTGACGCAGTTTTCGCCCCGCCCCGGCTGACGCGGTTTCGTGCCGCCCCGGCAGACGCGGTTTTTTGCGCCGCCCCGGCTGACGCGGTTTTTGCCGCCCCGGCTGACGCAGTTCGGACTTTGCACTTTTTGGCTGAGCCTGGCTGGCGGCCCACTCACTCGATCGCCATGTCTGTTTGCCACAGTTTTCCCGGTGGTGCCGCACCCGGGCTCGCCCCGGCAGACGCGTTTTTTTTTTTCCTTCGCCCCGGCAGACGTGGTTCCCCCCCCCCCCTCCGTCTTTCTTTTTGTTTTTTTTTTCGCCGCGGCTGAAGTGGATTTTTCGGTGCCTCGACGCCCCGGTAGTCGCGGTTTTTCCGTTTCCGCACGGCCCCGGCTGACGCTGCTCGGTCACAGTCGCCTTTTGTGAGGATTGCAGACTTCTTGAGCGCGGGTGTTTTTTTTTTGTTGTTGTTGTTGTTTTATTACGCATTCGCTCCAGCAGACGCTGTTTAGACTTTTTGTTTCCTCTTTTATCCTGCGACGAGGTGACGAGGTTTATTCGGTGCCCCGCCGCCCCGGCTGAAGTGATTTTTCCTGTCCCGTGCCGCCCCGGCTGACGCGGTTGGGACTTCGCGTTTGTTCGGCCGCCACGGGTTTTGGCGCACTCGCTCGGTTGCTTGTTGTTGCCACTTGTTGCGAACCCAGGTTTCTTGAGCGAGCGCGGGCGTTTTTTCTTCCTTTCTTTCTTTGTTCTATGTGTTAGCGAATCGGCCTTTAATATCACACGAGGACTCACAACCAACAATTTTCAGTTTGAAGTGTAAAAAATCTGCAGGTGTTGACGTAACTGACTTGCCCCGTACCCTTGAGTACATCCATGAAGTTCTCGTAGTACTACTAAATCGCATTATTCCAAGTGGAGAAATTCCCATAAACTTGCAAACCTCTACACGAAAATCGGTGCGCGTGATAAAGTTGAAAATTATCGTCCGATATCAAATGTGCCTTCTATAACACAAATTCTAGGAAAAAAAAAAAAAAAACACTTGTTCGCCGTTCTCTGCGCCGTGACTGGCAGCACTCCGGCGAAGCGAAACGGGGTCGATTCGAGCACGATATCGGCGTCTTTCGACGTGCTCGCCGGCGACCGTCGCACGAGTACGTCGCACGAGCGCGTCTGCCGGGGCGCCGTTTGCGAAGCCGACGCAAAAGTGGGAACCGCCGCTCGGATGATCGCCGCTTTCGGCAGAGTGAGTGTTGGCACTCCGGGGAAGCGAAACAGCGTGAATGCGCCCACGAAATCGGCGTATTTTGAAGTGCCCGCCGGCGACCGTCGCACGAGTACGGTAAACCGCGTCAGCCGGGGCGTAGTTCGGGACGCCGACGAAAAAGTGGGAAGCGCAACTCGGATCTTCGCCGTTTTTGCAGGAGTGAGTGGCGGCCCTCCTGCGAGACCAAGAAGCATCGATTCGTGCACGAATTCGGCGCCTTTCGACGTGATCGCCGGCGACCGTCGCTCGAGTAGGGCAAACCGCGTCTGCCGGGGCGGGCTTCGGGACGCCGATGCGAAAGTGGGAAACGCTGCTCGGATGTTCGCCGTTTTTGGCCGAGTGAGTGCTGGCACTCGGGCGAAGCCAAACGGGGCCGATTACGGCACGATATCGGCGTCTTTCGACGTGCCCGGCGGCGACCGTCGCACGAGTACGGTAAACCGCGTCAGCCCGGGCGGAGTTCGGGACGCCGATGCGAAAGTGGAGAACGCCGCTCGGATCTTCGCCGTTTTTGGAGGAGTGAGTGGCGGCACTCCGGAGAAGCCAAGGAGCGCCAATTAGCGCACGATATCGGCGTCTTTCGACGCGCTCGCCGGCGACCGTCGAACGAGTAGGGCAAACCGCGTCTGCCGGGGCGGGGTTTACGACGCCGACGCAAAAGTGGGAACCGCCGCTCGGATGTTGGCCGTTTTTGGCAGAGTGAGTGCTGGCACACCGGCGACGCGAAAGAGCGCGAAAGCGCCCACGAAAGTGGCGTATTTGGACGTGCTTGACGGCGACCGCTGCAGGAGTACGAAAAACCACGTCAGCCGGGGCGAGCGACCCACGGCGGTCTGGGTGCTTATCGCTGCTATTATAGGGGCACCCCGGCAGACGCAGAAAAAAAAAATTTTTTTTCGACCTTCTTTTTTGCTGGTCGAGCTCGGGTAACCCAGGTCGCAATGGGAGCCGCGCACGAAAGCGGCGTCGCGAGACGCGTTCGCGGTCGCTAGTCGCACGAGCTCGGCAACCGCGTCAGCCGGCGCGGAGTTCGGGATGCCGACGGCTAAGTGGGTACCGCTGCTCGGATGTTCGCCGTTTTTGGCCGAGTGAGTGCTGGCACTCCGGCGAAGCGAAACGGGGCCGATTCGGGCACGATATCGGCGTATTTCGACGTGCTCGCCGGCGACCGTCGCACGAGTACGGCAAAGCGCGTCTGCCGGGGCGAGGTTTGCGATGCCGACGAAAAAGTGGGAAGCGCCGCTCGGATCTTCGCCGTTTTTGCAGGAGTGAGTGGCGGCCCTCCTGCGAGACCAAGAAGCATCGACTCGCGCACGATATCGGTGTCTTTCGACGTGCCCGCCGGCCACCGCCGCACGAGTACGGCAAACCGCGTATGCCGGGGCGGGGTTGGCGACGCCGACGCAAAAGTGGGAACCGCCACTAGGATGTTCGCCGTTTTTGGCAGAGTGAGTGCTGGCACACCGGCGACGCGAAAGAGCGCGAAAGCGCCCACGAAAGTGGCGTATTTGGACGTGCTTGACGGCGACCGCTGCAGGAGTACGAAAAACCACGTCAGCCGGGGCGAGCGACCCACGGCGGTCTGGGTGCTTATCGCTGCTATTATAGGGGCACCCCGGCAGACGCAGAAAAAAAAAATTTTTTTTCGACCTTCTTTTTTGCTGGTCGAGCTCGGGTAACCCAGGTCGCAATGGGAGCCGCGCACGAAAGCGGCGTCGCGAGACGCGTTCGCGGTCGCTAGTCGCACGAGCTCGGCAACCGCGTCAGCCGGCGCGGAGTTCGGGATGCCGACGGCTAAGTGGGTACCGCTGCTCGGATGTTCGCCGTTTTTGGCCGAGTGAGTGCTGGCACTCCGGCGAAGCGAAACGGGGCCGATTCGGGCACGATATCGGCGTATTTCGACGTGCTCGCCGGCGACCGTCGCACGAGTACGGCAAAGCGCGTCTGCCGGGGCGAGGTTTGCGATGCCGACGAAAAAGTGGGAAGCGCCGCTCGGATCTTCGCCGTTTTTGCAGGAGTGAGTGGCGGCCCTCCTGCGAGACCAAGAAGCATCGACTCGCGCACGATATCGGTGTCTTTCGACGTGCCCGCCGGCCACCGCCGCACGAGTACGGCAAACCGCGTATGCCGGGGCGGGGTTGGCGACGCCGACGCAAAAGTGGGAACCGCCACTAGGATGTTCGCCGTTTTTGGCAGAGTGAGTGCTGGCACTCCGGCGAAGCGAAAGAGCGCGAATGCGCCCACGAAAGTGGCGTGTTTGGACGTGCTTGACGACGACCACCGCAGGAAAACGAAAAACCACGTCAGCCGGGGCGAGCGACCCATGGCGGTCTGGGTGCTTATCGCTGCTATTATAGGGGCACCCCGGCAGACGCAAAAAAAAAAAAAATTTTTTTTCGACATTCTTTCTTGCTCGTCGACCTCGGGTGACCCAGGTCGCAGTGGGAGCCGCGCACGAAAGCGGCGTCGCGAGACGGCTTCGCGGTCGCTAGTCGCACGAGCTCGGCAACCGCGTCTGCCGGGGCGGAGTTCGGGACGCCGACGGCTAAGTGGGAACCGCCGCTCGGATGTTCGCCGTTTGTGGCCGAGTGAGTGCTGGCACTCCGGCGAAGCCAAACGGGGCCGATTCCGGCACGATATCGGCGTCTTTCTACGTGCTCGCCGGCGACCGTCGCACGAGTACGGCAAAGTGCGTCTGCCGGGGCGGGGTTTGCGACGCGTACGCAATAGTGAGAACCGTCGCTCGGATGTTCGTCGTCTTTCGCCGAGCCAGTGCTGGCACTCCGGCGAAGCCGAACGGAGCCGATTCGGGCACGATATCGGCGTCTTTCCACGTGCTCGCCGGCGACCGTCGCACGAGTACGGTAAACCGCGTCAGCCGGGGCGGAGTTCGGGACGCCGATGCGAAAGTGGGAAGCGCCGCTCGGATCTTCGCCGTTTTTGGAGGAGTCAGTGGCAGCACTCCGGTGAAGCCAAGGTGCGCCAATTCGCGCACGATATCGGCGTCTTTCGACGTGCCCGCCGGCCACCGTCGCACGAGTACGGCAAACCTCGTCTGCCGGGGCGGGGTTTGCGACGCCGACGCAAAAGTGGGAACCGCCGCTCGGATGTTCGCCGTTTTTGGCAGAGTGAGTGCTGGCACTCCGGCGAAGCGAAAGAGCGTGAATGCGCCCACGAAAGTAGCGTATTTGGACGTGCTTGACGGCGACCGCCGCAGGAGTACGAAAAACCACGTCAGCCGGGGCGAGCGACCCACGGCGGTCTGGGTGCTTATCGCTGCTATTATAGGGGCACCCCGGCAGACGCAGAAAGAAAAAAAAAAAAATGGGGACATGGCGTGCGTCACCGTGCGGCTTCGCAGCGTTGCCGAAGTCGCCGAGCCCTTCGACTGAGCCGAACGGCGGACAGGGAACGTTGGTCGGCCGTTCTAACCTGTCGGTGCCACGCCGAGACGTCGTTAAGGAAAACCGCGTCGTGGGCCTCTACGACGCCGTCGAGTCGTTGTACGTTTGGTGTCCAGCGTGTCGGCGGCGAGTAGCGGACACGTCGTTCACGACTTCGGTCTTTCGCAGTCGACGCGAACTTGCGGAGAGTCGTGGTGCCTCACGTTTTCGGCAGAAACCGCGGCGGAATTTTCCCGTGCGTGCGCGCACGACCTCGGTGCTGTGCCGTCAGCGTAGTGTTGCACAAACTCGTGGCCTACCCAAGGTGCGGTACGTTTGCGGCCGTATCCTCGGTGGGAATTTCGTGAGTAGGGTCGCAAATTCTACGACCTCGGCGGGTTTGAGAGCGACGTAGACTTGTGGCACGCTCAACGTGCCACACGTTTCGGGGCACACCCGCGGTGAAATTTTCTCGAGTACGCTCGTATTAGTGCCCAAGGAGGTCTGGGTACTTATCGCTGCTATTATGTGGGGGTTCTCGTGAGCGGCGTACGCGAAAGCGACCGGGTGTCTGATATGCGGCGGGCTTCGGCCTCGTCAAGCGTGTCCTCGGGTCTGCTCCAGGGGAATCCACGGCAGTCGTCTGCAGCCTCATCCGCTTGATGCGTTAGGGGCTGGTTGTCGGACGGTGCCGTTTTACCACGATATCGAGGTGTGTTCCGTGTCGTCCTCGGGCGATTCAGATGCGAAAGCGCCGAAGACGCGGGCGTGACCCGTCGTCTGGCGGCTTTGCAGTCTCGGCTCCGTTGCTAGTTCCGGCCGGTCCACCGACAGTGCAGCGGGCTTGGGCAACCCGCACGGCGCGACCGAGTCGATGCAACGAAAAAGAGCGAGCATGAACGTGCTTCTTGCCGCACGGCTCCCACTCGTCTTTCGGGAAGGTTGTGCCGTAGCGAGCTCGAACGCCGTCATCTCGGAGTGCAAAATAAGCGTGTTGGGGCGCCTGAAGGTGGCCTCCGCCGCACACAGACTGCGTCCGGCCCGCCGAAGGCGAGGACGGACGCGCAGTCGAACGATTACCTGGTTGATCCTGCCAGTAATCATATGCTTGTCTCAAAGATTAAGCCATGCATGTCTAAGTACATGCCGAAATAAGGCGAAACCGCGAATGGCTCATTAAATCAGTTATGGTTCCTTAGATCGTTTCTTCCTACTTGGATAACTGTGGCAATTCTAGAGCTAATACATGCAGTGAGCCTGGAGCCCTTTGGGTAACGGGTGCTTTTATTAGACCAAGATCGATCGGGTTTCGGCCCGTATTGTGTGGTGACTCTGGATAACTTTGTGCTGATCGCATGGCCACGAGCCGGCGACGTTTCTTTCAAGTGTCTGCCTTATCAACTTTCGATGGTAGGTTACTTGCTTACCATGGTTGTTACGGGTAACGGAGAATCAGGGTTCGATTCCGGAGAGGGAGCCTGAGAAACGGCTACCACATCCAAGGAAGGCAGCAGGCGCGCAAATTACCCACTCCCGGCACGGGGAGGTAGTGACGAAAAATAACAATACGGGACTCTTTTGAGGCCCCGTAATTGAAATGAGTACACTCTAAATCCTTTAACGAGGATCAATTGGAGGGCAAGTCTGGTGCCAGCAGCCGCGGTAATTCCAGCTCCAATAGCGTATACTAAAGCTGCTGCGGTTAAAAAGCTCGTAGTTGGATCTCAGTTCCAGACGAGTAGTGCATCTACCCGATGCGACGGCTCGGACTGAACATCATGCCGGTTCTTTCTTGGTGCACTTCATTGTGTGCCTCGAGATGGCCGGTGCTTTTACTTTGAAAAAATTAGAGTGCTCAACGCAGGCGAGTCGCCTGAATAAACTTGCATGGAATAATAGAACAAGACCTCGTTTCTGTTCTGTTGGTTTTTGGAATACGAGGTAATGATTAAGAGGGACGGACGGGGGCATTCGTATTGCGGCGCTAGAGGTGAAATTCTTGGACCGTCGCAAGACGAACTACTGCGAAAGCATTTGCCAAGAATGTTTTCATTGATCAAGAACGAAAGTCAGAGGTTCGAAGGCGATCAGATACCGCCCTAGTTCTGACCATAAACGATGCCAACCAGCGATCCGCCTGAGTTACTCAAATGACTCGGCGGGCAGCTTCCGGGAAACCAAAGTATTTGGGTTCCGGGGGAAGTATGGTTGCAAAGCTGAAACTTAAAGGAATTGACGGAAGGGCACCACCAGGAGTGGAGCCTGCGGCTTAATTTGACTCAACACGGGAAAACTTACCCGGCCCGGACACTGGGAGGATTGACAGATTGAGAGCTCTTTCTTGATTCGGTGGATGGTGGTGCATGGCCGTTCTTAGTTGGTGGAGCGATTTGTCTGGTTAATTCCGATAACGAACGAGACTCTAGCCTATTAAATAGGTGCGGGGTTCCCAGCACCTTACAACCTTCTTAGAGGGACAAGCGGCTCCTAGCCGCACGAAACAGAGCAATAACAGGTCTGTGATGCCCTTAGATGTCCGGGGCCGCACGCGCGCTACACTGAAGGAAGCAGCGTGTCTTTATCCCTGTCTGAAAAGACTGGGTAACCCGTGGAACTTCTTTCGTGATTGGGATAGGGGCTTGCAATTGTTCCCCTTGAACGAGGAATTCCCAGTAAGCGCGAGTCATAAGCTCGCGTTGATTACGTCCCTGCCCTTTGTACACACCGCCCGTCGCTACTACCGATTGAATGATTTAGTGAGGTCTTCGGACCGATGTCCGGCGCGGCCTTTCGGTTGCGCCGGTCTGTTGGAAAGATGACCAAACTTGATCATTTAGAGGAAGTAAAAGTCGTAACAAGGTTTCCGTAGGTGAACCTGCGGAAGGATCATTAACGGATTGTGAAGGGTGAGCGCCTCAGCTGCGTCTGCGCCCGACACTTTCTGCCGCTGACCCCGTTTGGACGCGGGGTCGGCTTTTCCCCACGGGGCTGCCTGAATGTGGAGCGGCACCCCGTGACAAATTGTTGCGCCCAGCGGACGCCAACACCGCGACCTTGGACGGTCGGCCAGGTGGCGGACGCGGGTACAAACGGCGCAACGCACTCATAGGTCGGCTTTCGACCCGCCACTGCACCGTGGCTCGAAGCGCTCGAAATGCGCGACCCGACCGCTGCGGGACCGCCTAGTACTGTAAACAGGAGCGGCGGAGCGCGAACGGCGAGTCGTGGTTACGTCGGTAGAAGGCGAGGCTGCGCGTTCCCGAAACGCCAGCCGAGTGCCCTCCCGACCGTTCGAGCGTGCAAGAACGAGACCCGACAATCGCGCGGCGACTGCCAAGTACGAGAGGAACGGCACAAGCGTCGGCGGTCGGTCAAGGAACTGGCGATGTGACGGGTCCGCTGTGCACCAGTGCATACCGTCCCGCCGTCCGCGGCAAGCGCCTCCGCGTCCTCGGGTGACGGAGGCTGCCGGTCGGTTCTTGCAGGCGAGGGATCTCGCTGGCACCGGTTCGCGTTGACGCGCGGCCGGTCATGGCACGGCGATGCGACGGCCGAGGTGCGCAGTACTCGATGGAGGAACCGCACGCTCCGATGACCGTCCCGCCCTCCGCGGCGTATGCGTACCGACCGTAATGGTTGCAGCAGCGCCGGCCGGCTTTTGAATTCGCCACACGAAACACGGTGCGAGATCGCGGTTAGGGGAGCGTCGACGTTGCCAGGCGTTTTGCTTGCTGCCGAGGGAAAGGCGGCACGGCCACGTCGCGCTCGTCGCGATTAGCGGGTCTGCGCGCTTTGGGAAGGTGCCGCAACGACTTGCCGAAAGAGGAAGCACGGAAGAACGAGGGACTTGGACGTCCCGACAATTGAACGCACTTGCGGCCAGGCCCTTGCTGGCTTCGTTCTTCCGCCTCGAGTAGGCTCGTACGCGGCTCCGGCGCCGAAAGTGGTCCTTGGCACCGACTTCGGTGGACGTGGGAAGTGCCGCGCAAGTACGGCGCGCCTGGCTCCACCTGTTGGCTAAAGTAGGCAGCCGGATCGGCATTTTGGTGTGCGGTGGCAAACCGTGGATGCGAAAAAAGCTTGTGCGATTTCGTGGAACAAAAAGCGGGGGTCCCCCTTTTTATGCGGAGGAGACCGACCCGCCTGCCGTGGTGAACCGCGACGCCACGGTAAAAACGGGAGAGGCTTGTCGATGGGACCGTGCATCCCGCGCTCCACGGAGGCCGGGAGGCGGCCGCCCGAGGAAATGTGTAGCCGTCGAGGCCCGCATCTGCGTGCACTCTTATCCAAATGGGTGTACCGCAGGCATTTTCTGGTTAGGCGGGCCAATGAGAGCGAGCACACAACGATACCTACGGGTCCGGCTTGGAGAACCGGCTTCGACGCCTCC
>NW_027464790.1:170000-185000 GCF_043290135.1 Rhipicephalus microplus
CCGGCTGACGCGGTTTTCGTTTTTCCGTGCCGCCCCGGCTGACGCAGTTTTTGCGCCGCCCCGGCTGACGCGGTTTTTGCGCCGCCCCGGCTGACGCGGTTTTCGCGCCGCCCCGGCTGACGCGGTTTTCGCGCCGCCCCGGCTGACGCGGTTTTTGCGTCGCCCCGGCTGACGCGGTTCGGACTTTGCACTTTTTGGCTCACCCCGGCTGGCGGCCCACTCACTCGATCGCCAGGTCTGTTTGCCCCGGTGGTTCCACCGCCAGGCTTAAGCGCGAACTTTTTTTGTTTGTTTTCTTTTGATTAAGCGCAAGCTTTTTTCTTTGTTTTCTTTTGATTAAGCGCGGGCTTTTTTCTTTGTTTTTTTTTTATTTCGCCCCGGCAGACGCGGTTTTTGCGCCGCCCCGGCTGACGCGGTTTTTGCCGCCCCGGCTGACGCAGTTCGGACTTAGCACTTTTCGGCTGTGCCTGGCTGGCGGCCCACTCACTCGATCGCCATGTCTGTTTGCCACAGTTTTCCCGGTGGTGCCGCACCCGGGCTCGCCCCGGCTGACGCAGTTTTCGCGCCGCCCCGGCTGACGCGGTTTCGTGCCGCCCCGGCAGACGCGGTTTTCGCGCCGCCCCGGCTGACGCGGTTTTTGCGTCGCCCCGGCTGACACGGTTCGGACTTTGCACTTTTCGGCTGTGCCTGGCTGGCGGCCCACTCACTCGATCGCCATGTCTGTTTGCCACAGTTTTCCCGGTGGTGCCGCACCCGGGCTCGCCCCGGCTGACGCAGTTTTCGCGCCGCCCCGGCTGACGCGGTTTCGTGCCGCCCCGGCAGACGCGGTTTTCGCGCCGCCCCGGCTGACGCGGTTTCGTGCCGCCCCGGCAGACGCAGTTCGGACTTAGCACTTTTCGGCTGTGCCTGGCTGGCGGCCCACTCACTCGATCGCCATGTCTGTTTGCCACAGTTTTCCCGGTGGTGCCGCACCCGGGCTCGCCCCGGCTGACGCAGTTTTCGCGCCGCCCCGGCTGACGCGGTTTCGTGCCGCCCCGGCAGACGCGGTTTTCGCGCCGCCCCGGCTGACGCGGTTTCGTGCCGCCCCGGCAGACGCAGTTCGGACTTAGCACTTTTCGGCTGTGCCTGGCTGGCGGCCCACTCACTCAATCGCCATGTCTGTTTGCCACAGTTTTCCCGGTGGTGCCGCACCCGGGCTCGCCCCGGCTGACGCAGTTTTCGCGCCGCCCCGGCTGACGCGGTTTCGTGCCGCCCCGGCAGACGCGGTTTTCGCGCCGCCCCGGCTGACGCGGTTTCGTGCCGCCCCGGCAGACGCAGTTCGGACTTAGCACTTTTCGGCTGTGCCTGGCTGGCGGCCCACTCACTCGATCGCCATGTCTGTTTGCCACAGTTTTCCCGGTGGTGCCGCACCCGGGCTCGCCCCGGCAGACGCGTTTTTTTTTTTCTTTCGCCCCGGCTGACGCAGTTTTCGCGCCGCCCCGGCTGACGCGGTTTCGTGCCGCCCCGGCAGACGCGGTTTTTTGCGCCGCCCCGGCTGACGCGGTTTTTGCCGCCCCGGCTGACGCAGTTCGGACTTAGCACTTTTCGGCTGTGCCTGGCTGGCGGCCCACTCACTCGATCGCCATGTCTGTTTGCCACAGTTTTCCCGGTGGTGCCGCACCCGGGCTCGCCCCGGCTGACGCAGTTTTCGCGCCGCCCCGGCTGACGCGGTTTCGTGCCGCCCCGGCAGACGCGGTTTTCGCGCCGCCCCGGCTGACGCGGTTTCGTGCCGCCCCGGCAGACGCAGTTCGGAC
This sequence comes from Rhipicephalus microplus, assembly GCF_043290135.1. NCBI lineage: Eukaryota > Metazoa > Arthropoda > Arachnida > Ixodida > Ixodidae > Rhipicephalus > Rhipicephalus microplus. Next base: position 171,794 of record NW_027464790.1, read on the forward strand.
TTAGCACTTTTCGGCTGTGCCTGGCTGGCGGCCCACTCACTCGATCGCCATGTCTGTTTGCCACAGTTTTCCCGGTGGTGCCGCACCCGGGCTCGCCCCGGCTGACGCAGTTTTCGCGCCGCCCCGGCTGACGCGGTTTCGTGCCGCCCCGGCAGACGCGGTTTTCGCGCCGCCCCGGCTGACGCGGTTTCGTGCCGCCCCGGCAGACGCAGTTCGGACTTAGCACTTTTCGGCTGTGCCTGGCTGGCGGCCCACTCACTCGATCGCCATGTCTGTTTGCCACAGTTTTCCCGGTGGTGCCGCACCCGGGCTCGCCCCGGCAGACGCGTTTTTTTTTTCTTTCGCCCCGGCTGACGCAGTTTTCGCGCCGCCCCGGCTGACGCGGTTTCGTGCCGCCCCGGCAGACGCGGTTTTTTTGCGCCGCCCCGGCTGACGCGGTTTTTGCCGCCCCGGCTGACGCAGTTCGGACTTGGCACTTTTTGGCTGAGCCTGGCTGGTGGCCCACTCACTCGATCGCCATGTCTGTTAGCCACAGTTTTCCCGGTGGTGCCGCACCCGGGCTCGCCCCGGCTGACGCAGTTTTCGCGCCGCCCCGGCAGACGCGGTTTTCGCGCCGCCCCGGCTGACGCGGTTTTGCCGCCCCGGCTGACGCAGTTCGGACTTGGCACTTTTTGGGCTGAGCCTGGCTGGCGGCCCACTCACTCGATCGCCATGTCTGTTTGCCACAGTCTTCCCGGTGGTGCCGCACCCGGGCTCGCCCCGGCAGACGCGTTTTTTTTTTCTTTCGCCCCGGCAGACGTGGTTCCCCCCCCCCCCTTTTCGCTCGCCCCGGCTGACGAGGTTTTCGCGCCGCCCCGGCTGACGCAGTTTTCGCGCCGCCCCGGCTGACGCGGTTTCGTGCCGCCCCGGCTGACGCGGTTTTCGCGCCGCCCCGGCTGACGCGGTTTTTGCGTCGCCCCGGCTGACACGGTTCGGACTTTGCACTTTTCGGCTGTGCCTGGCTGGCGGCCCACTCACTCGATCGCCATGTCTGTTTGCCACAGTTTTCCCGGTGGTGCCGCACCCGGGCTCGCCCCGGCTGACGCAGTTTTCGCGCCGCCCCGGCTGACGCGGTTTCGTGCCGCCCCGGCAGACGCGGTTTTCGCGCCGCCCCGGCTGACGCGGTTTCGTGCCGCCCCGGCAGACGCAGTTCGGACTTAGCACTTTTCGGCTGTGCCTGGCTGGCGGCCCACTCACTCGATCGCCATGTCTGTTTGCCACAGTTTTCCCGGTGGTGCCGCACCCGGGCTCGCCCCGGCTGACGCAGTTTTCGCGCCGCCCCGGCTGACGCGGTTTCGTGCCGCCCCGGCAGACGCGGTTTTCGCGCCGCCCCGGCTGACGCGGTTTCGTGCCGCCCCGGCAGACGCAGTTCGGACTTAGCACTTTTCGGCTGTGCCTGGCTGGCGGCCCACTCACTCGATCGCCATGTCTGTTTGCCACAGTTTTCCCGGTGGTGCCGCACCCGGGCTCGCCCCGGCAGACGCGTTTTTTTTTTTTCTTTCGCCCCGGCTGACGCAGTTTTCGCGCCGCCCCGGCTGACGCGGTTTCGTGCCGCCCCGGCAGACGCGGTTTTTTGCGCCGCCCCGGCTGACGCGGTTTTTGCCGCCCCGGCTGACGCAGTTCGGACTTAGCACTTTTCGGCTGTGCCTGGCTGGCGGCCCACTCACTCGATCGCCATGTCTGTTTGCCACAGTTTTCCCGGTGGTGCCGCACCCGGGCTCGCCCCGGCTGACGCAGTTTTCGCGCCGCCCCGGCTGACGCGGTTTCGTGCCGCCCCGGCAGACGCGGTTTTCGCGCCGCCCCGGCTGACGCGGTTTCGTGCCGCCCCGGCAGACGCAGTTCGGACTTAGCACTTTTCGGCTGTGCCTGGCTGGCGGCCCACTCACTCGATCGCCATGTCTGTTTGCCACAGTTTTCCCGGTGGTGCCGCACCCGGGCTCGCCCCGGCTGACGCAGTTTTCGCGCCGCCCCGGCTGACGCGGTTTCGTGCCGCCCCGGCAGACGCGGTTTTCGCGCCGCCCCGGCTGACGCGGTTTCGTGCCGCCCCGGCAGACGCAGTTCGGACTTAGCACTTTTCGGCTGTGCCTGGCTGGCGGCCCACTCACTCGATCGCCATGTCTGTTTGCCACAGTTTTCCCGGTGGTGCCGCACCCGGGCTCGCCCCGGCAGACGCGTTTTTTTTTTCTTTCGCCCCGGCTGACGCAGTTTTCGCGCCGCCCCGGCTGACGCGGTTTCGTGCCGCCCCGGCAGACGCGGTTTTTTTGCGCCGCCCCGGCTGACGCGGTTTTTGCCGCCCCGGCTGACGCAGTTCGGACTTGGCACTTTTTGGCTGAGCCTGGCTGGTGGCCCACTCACTCGATCGCCATGTCTGTTAGCCACAGTTTTCCCGGTGGTGCCGCACCCGGGCTCGCCCCGGCTGACGCAGTTTTCGCGCCGCCCCGGCAGACGCGGTTTTCGCGCCGCCCCGGCTGACGCGGTTTTTGCCGCCCCGGCTGACGCAGTTCGGACTTGGCACTTTTTGGGCTGAGCCTGGCTGGCGGCCCACTCACTCGATCGCCATGTCTGTTTGCCACAGTCTTCCCGGTGGTGCCGCACCCGGGCTCGCCCCGGCAGACGCGTTTTTTTTTTCTTTCGCCCCGGCAGACGTGGTTCTCCCCCCCCCCCCCTTTTCGCTCGCCCCGGCTGACGAGGTTTTCGCGCCGCCCCGGCTGACGCAGTTTTCGCGCCGCCCCGGCTGACGCGGTTTCGTGCCGCCCCGGCTGACGCGGTTTTCGCGCCGCCCCGGCTGACGCGGTTTTTGCGTCGCCCCGGCTGACACGGTTCGGACTTTGCACTTTTCGGCTGTGCCTGGCTGGCGGCCCACTCACTCGATCGCCATGTCTGTTTGCCACAGTTTTCCCGGTGGTGCCGCACCCGGGCTTGCCCCGGCAGACGCGTTTTTTTTTTTTCTTTTCGCCCCGGCTGACGCAGTTTTCGCCCCGCCCCGGCTGACGCGGTTTCGTGCCGCCCCGGCAGACGCGGTTTTTTGCGCCGCCCCGGCTGACGCGGTTTTTGCCGCCCCGGCTGACGCAGTTCGGACTTTGCACTTTTTGGCTGAGCCTGGCTGGCGGCCCACTCACTCGATCGCCATGTCTGTTTGCCACAGTTTTCCCGGTGGTGCCGCACCCGGGCTCGCCCCGGCAGACGCGTTTTTTTTTTTCCTTCGCCCCGGCAGACGTGGTTCCCCCCCCCCCTCCGTCTTTCTTTTTGTTTTTTTTTTTCGCCGCGGCTGAAGTGGATTTTTCGGTGCCTCGACGCCCCGGTAGTCGCGGTTTTTCCGTTTCCGCACGGCCCCGGCTGACGCTGCTCGGTCACAGTCGCCTTTTGTGAGGATTGCAGACTTCTTGAGCGCGGGTGTTTTTTTTTTGTTGTTGTTGTTGTTTTATTACGCATTCGCTCCAGCAGACGCTGTTTAGACTTTTTGTTTCCTCTTTTATCCTGCGACGAGGTGACGAGGTTTATTCGGTGCCCCGCCGCCCCGGCTGAAGTGATTTTTCCTGTCCCGTGCCGCCCCGGCTGACGCGGTTGGGACTTCGCGTTTGTTCGGCCGCCACGGGTTTTGGCGCACTCGCTCGGTTGCTTGTTGTTGCCACTTGTTGCGAACCCAGGTTTCTTGAGCGAGCGCGGGCGTTTTTTCTTCCTTTCTTTCTTTGTTCTATGTGTTAGCGAATCGGCCTTTAATATCACACGAGGACTCACAACCAACAATTTTCAGTTTGAAGTGTAAAAAATCTGCAGGTGTTGACGTAACTGACTTGCCCCGTACCCTTGAGTACATCCATGAAGTTCTCGTAGTACTACTAAATCGCATTATTCCAAGTGGAGAAATTCCCATAAACTTGCAAACCTCTACACGAAAATCGGTGCGCGTGATAAAGTTGAAAATTATCGTCCGATATCAAATGTGCCTTCTATAACACAAATTCTAGGAAAAAAAAAAAAAACACTTGTTCGCCGTTTTCTGCGCCGTGACTGGCAGCACTCCGGCGAAGCGAAACGGGGTCGATTCGAGCACGATATCGGCGTCTTTCGACGTGCTCGCCGGCGACCGTCGCACGAGTACGTCGCACGAGCGCGTCTGCCGGGGCGCCGTTTGCGAAGCCGACGCAAAAGTGGGAACCGCCGCTCGGATGATCGCCGCTTTCGGCAGAGTGAGTGTTGGCACTCCGGGGAAGCGAAACAGCGTGAATGCGCCCACGAAATCGGCGTATTTTGAAGTGCCCGCCGGCGACCGTCGCACGAGTACGGTAAACCGCGTCAGCCGGGGCGTAGTTCGGGACGCCGACGAAAAAGTGGGAAGCGCAACTCGGATCTTCGCCGTTTTTGCAGGAGTGAGTGGCGGCCCTCCTGCGAGACCAAGAAGCATCGATTCGTGCACGAATTCGGCGCCTTTCGACGTGATCGCCGGCGACCGTCGCTCGAGTAGGGCAAACCGCGTCTGCCGGGGCGGGCTTCGGGACGCCGATGCGAAAGTGGGAAACGCTGCTCGGATGTTCGCCGTTTTTGGCCGAGTGAGTGCTGGCACTCGGGCGAAGCCAAACGGGGCCGATTACGGCACGATATCGGCGTCTTTCGACGTGCCCGGCGGCGACCGTCGCACGAGTACGGTAAACCGCGTCAGCCCGGGCGGAGTTCGGGACGCCGATGCGAAAGTGGAGAACGCCGCTCGGATCTTCGCCGTTTTTGGAGGAGTGAGTGGCGGCACTCCGGAGAAGCCAAGGAGCGCCAATTAGCGCACGATATCGGCGTCTTTCGACGCGCTCGCCGGCGACCGTCGAACGAGTAGGGCAAACCGCGTCTGCCGGGGCGGGGTTTACGACGCCGACGCAAAAGTGGGAACCGCCGCTCGGATGTTGGCCGTTTTTGGCAGAGTGAGTGCTGGCACACCGGCGACGCGAAAGAGCGCGAAAGCGCCCACGAAAGTGGCGTATTTGGACGTGCTTGACGGCGACCGCTGCAGGAGTACGAAAAACCACGTCAGCCGGGGCGAGCGACCCACGGCGGTCTGGGTGCTTATCGCTGCTATTATAGGGGCACCCCGGCAGACGCAGAAAAAAAAAATTTTTTTTCGACCTTCTTTTTTGCTGGTCGAGCTCGGGTAACCCAGGTCGCAATGGGAGCCGCGCACGAAAGCGGCGTCGCGAGACGCGTTCGCGGTCGCTAGTCGCACGAGCTCGGCAACCGCGTCAGCCGGCGCGGAGTTCGGGATGCCGACGGCTAAGTGGGTACCGCTGCTCGGATGTTCGCCGTTTTTGGCCGAGTGAGTGCTGGCACTCCGGCGAAGCGAAACGGGGCCGATTCGGGCACGATATCGGCGTATTTCGACGTGCTCGCCGGCGACCGTCGCACGAGTACGGCAAAGCGCGTCTGCCGGGGCGAGGTTTGCGATGCCGACGAAAAAGTGGGAAGCGCCGCTCGGATCTTCGCCGTTTTTGCAGGAGTGAGTGGCGGCCCTCCTGCGAGACCAAGAAGCATCGACTCGCGCACGATATCGGTGTCTTTCGACGTGCCCGCCGGCCACCGCCGCACGAGTACGGCAAACCGCGTATGCCGGGGCGGGGTTGGCGACGCCGACGCAAAAGTGGGAACCGCCACTAGGATGTTCGCCGTTTTTGGCAGAGTGAGTGCTGGCACACCGGCGACGCGAAAGAGCGCGAAAGCGCCCACGAAAGTGGCGTATTTGGACGTGCTTGACGGCGACCGCTGCAGGAGTACGAAAAACCACGTCAGCCGGGGCGAGCGACCCACGGCGGTCTGGGTGCTTATCGCTGCTATTATAGGGGCACCCCGGCAGACGCAGAAAAAAAAAATTTTTTTTCGACCTTCTTTTTTGCTGGTCGAGCTCGGGTAACCCAGGTCGCAATGGGAGCCGCGCACGAAAGCGGCGTCGCGAGACGCGTTCGCGGTCGCTAGTCGCACGAGCTCGGCAACCGCGTCAGCCGGCGCGGAGTTCGGGATGCCGACGGCTAAGTGGGTACCGCTGCTCGGATGTTCGCCGTTTTTGGCCGAGTGAGTGCTGGCACTCCGGCGAAGCGAAACGGGGCCGATTCGGGCACGATATCGGCGTATTTCGACGTGCTCGCCGGCGACCGTCGCACGAGTACGGCAAAGCGCGTCTGCCGGGGCGAGGTTTGCGATGCCGACGAAAAAGTGGGAAGCGCCGCTCGGATCTTCGCCGTTTTTGCAGGAGTGAGTGGCGGCCCTCCTGCGAGACCAAGAAGCATCGACTCGCGCACGATATCGGTGTCTTTCGACGTGCCCGCCGGCCACCGCCGCACGAGTACGGCAAACCGCGTATGCCGGGGCGGGGTTGGCGACGCCGACGCAAAAGTGGGAACCGCCACTAGGATGTTCGCCGTTTTTGGCAGAGTGAGTGCTGGCACTCCGGCGAAGCGAAAGAGCGCGAATGCGCCCACGAAAGTGGCGTGTTTGGACGTGCTTGACGACGACCACCGCAGGAAAACGAAAAACCACGTCAGCCGGGGCGAGCGACCCATGGCGGTCTGGGTGCTTATCGCTGCTATTATAGGGGCACCCCGGCAGACGCAAAAAAAAAAAAATTTTTTTTCGACATTCTTTCTTGCTCGTCGACCTCGGGTGACCCAGGTCGCAGTGGGAGCCGCGCACGAAAGCGGCGTCGCGAGACGGCTTCGCGGTCGCTAGTCGCACGAGCTCGGCAACCGCGTCTGCCGGGGCGGAGTTCGGGACGCCGACGGCTAAGTGGGAACCGCCGCTCGGATGTTCGCCGTTTGTGGCCGAGTGAGTGCTGGCACTCCGGCGAAGCCAAACGGGGCCGATTCCGGCACGATATCGGCGTCTTTCTACGTGCTCGCCGGCGACCGTCGCACGAGTACGGCAAAGTGCGTCTGCCGGGGCGGGGTTTGCGACGCGTACGCAATAGTGAGAACCGTCGCTCGGATGTTCGTCGTCTTTCGCCGAGCCAGTGCTGGCACTCCGGCGAAGCCGAACGGAGCCGATTCGGGCACGATATCGGCGTCTTTCCACGTGCTCGCCGGCGACCGTCGCACGAGTACGGTAAACCGCGTCAGCCGGGGCGGAGTTCGGGACGCCGATGCGAAAGTGGGAAGCGCCGCTCGGATCTTCGCCGTTTTTGGAGGAGTCAGTGGCGGCACTCCGGTGAAGCCAAGGTGCGCCAATTCGCGCACGATATCGGCGTCTTTCGACGTGCCCGCCGGCCACCGTCGCACGAGTACGGCAAACCTCGTCTGCCGGGGCGGGGTTTGCGACGCCGACGCAAAAGTGGGAACCGCCGCTCGGATGTTCGCCGTTTTTGGCAGAGTGAGTGCTGGCACTCCGGCGAAGCGAAAGAGCGTGAATGCGCCCACGAAAGTAGCGTATTTGGACGTGCTTGACGGCGACCGCCGCAGGAGTACGAAAAACCACGTCAGCCGGGGCGAGCGACCCACGGCGGTCTGGGTGCTTATCGCTGCTATTATAGGGGCACCCCGGCAGACGCAGAAAGAAAAAAAAAAAAAATGGGGACATGGCGTGCGTCACCGTGCGGCTTCGCAGCGTTGCCGAAGTCGCCGAGCCCTTCGACTGAGCCGAACGGCGGACAGGGAACGTTGGTCGGCCGTTCTAACCTGTCGGTGCCACGCCGAGACGTCGTTAAGGAAAACCGCGTCGTGGGCCTCTACGACGCCGTCGAGTCGTTGTACGTTTGGTGTCCAGCGTGTCGGCGGCGAGTAGCGGACACGTCGTTCACGACTTCGGTCTTTCGCAGTCGACGCGAACTTGCGGAGAGTCGTGGTGCCTCACGTTTTCGGCAGAAACCGCGGCGGAATTTTCCCGTGCGTGCGCGCACGACCTCGGTGCTGTGCCGTCAGCGTAGTGTTGCACAAACTCGTGGCCTACCCAAGGTGCGGTACGTTTGCGGCCGTATCCTCGGTGGGAATTTCGTGAGTAGGGTCGCAAATTCTACGACCTCGGCGGGTTTGAGAGCGACGTAGACTTGTGGCACGCTCAACGTGCCACACGTTTCGGGGCACACCCGCGGTGAAATTTTCTCGAGTACGCTCGTATTAGTGCCCAAGGAGGTCTGGGTACTTATCGCTGCTATTATGTGGGGGTTCTCGTGAGCGGCGTACGCGAAAGCGACCGGGTGTCTGATATGCGGCGGGCTTCGGCCTCGTCAAGCGTGTCCTCGGGTCTGCTCCAGGGGAATCCACGGCAGTCGTCTGCAGCCTCATCCGCTTGATGCGTTAGGGGCTGGTTGTCGGACGGTGCCGTTTTACCACGATATCGAGGTGTGTTCCGTGTCGTCCTCGGGCGATTCAGATGCGAAAGCGCCGAAGACGCGGGCGTGACCCGTCGTCTGGCGGCTTTGCAGTCTCGGCTCCGTTGCTAGTTCCGGCCGGTCCACCGACAGTGCAGCGGGCTTGGGCAACCCGCACGGCGCGACCGAGTCGATGCAACGAAAAAGAGCGAGCATGAACGTGCTTCTTGCCGCACGGCTCCCACTCGTCTTTCGGGAAGGTTGTGCCGTAGCGAGCTCGAACGCCGTCATCTCGGAGTGCAAAATAAGCGTGTTGGGGCGCCTGAAGGTGGCCTCCGCCGCACACAGACTGCGTCCGGCCCGCCGAAGGCGAGGACGGACGCGCAGTCGAACGATTACCTGGTTGATCCTGCCAGTAATCATATGCTTGTCTCAAAGATTAAGCCATGCATGTCTAAGTACATGCCGAAATAAGGCGAAACCGCGAATGGCTCATTAAATCAGTTATGGTTCCTTAGATCGTTTCTTCCTACTTGGATAACTGTGGCAATTCTAGAGCTAATACATGCAGTGAGCCTGGAGCCCTTTGGGTAACGGGTGCTTTTATTAGACCAAGATCGATCGGGTTTCGGCCCGTATTGTGTGGTGACTCTGGATAACTTTGTGCTGATCGCATGGCCACGAGCCGGCGACGTTTCTTTCAAGTGTCTGCCTTATCAACTTTCGATGGTAGGTTACTTGCTTACCATGGTTGTTACGGGTAACGGAGAATCAGGGTTCGATTCCGGAGAGGGAGCCTGAGAAACGGCTACCACATCCAAGGAAGGCAGCAGGCGCGCAAATTACCCACTCCCGGCACGGGGAGGTAGTGACGAAAAATAACAATACGGGACTCTTTTGAGGCCCCGTAATTGAAATGAGTACACTCTAAATCCTTTAACGAGGATCAATTGGAGGGCAAGTCTGGTGCCAGCAGCCGCGGTAATTCCAGCTCCAATAGCGTATACTAAAGCTGCTGCGGTTAAAAAGCTCGTAGTTGGATCTCAGTTCCAGACGAGTAGTGCATCTACCCGATGCGACGGCTCGGACTGAACATCATGCCGGTTCTTTCTTGGTGCACTTCATTGTGTGCCTCGAGATGGCCGGTGCTTTTACTTTGAAAAAATTAGAGTGCTCAACGCAGGCGAGTCGCCTGAATAAACTTGCATGGAATAATAGAACAAGACCTCGTTTCTGTTCTGTTGGTTTTTGGAATACGAGGTAATGATTAAGAGGGACGGACGGGGGCATTCGTATTGCGGCGCTAGAGGTGAAATTCTTGGACCGTCGCAAGACGAACTACTGCGAAAGCATTTGCCAAGAATGTTTTCATTGATCAAGAACGAAAGTCAGAGGTTCGAAGGCGATCAGATACCGCCCTAGTTCTGACCATAAACGATGCCAACCAGCGATCCGCCTGAGTTACTCAAATGACTCGGCGGGCAGCTTCCGGGAAACCAAAGTATTTGGGTTCCGGGGGAAGTATGGTTGCAAAGCTGAAACTTAAAGGAATTGACGGAAGGGCACCACCAGGAGTGGAGCCTGCGGCTTAATTTGACTCAACACGGGAAAACTTACCCGGCCCGGACACTGGGAGGATTGACAGATTGAGAGCTCTTTCTTGATTCGGTGGATGGTGGTGCATGGCCGTTCTTAGTTGGTGGAGCGATTTGTCTGGTTAATTCCGATAACGAACGAGACTCTAGCCTATTAAATAGGTACGGGGTTCCCAGCACCTTACAACCTTCTTAGAGGGACAAGCGGCTCCTAGCCGCACGAAACAGAGCAATAACAGGTCTGTGATGCCCTTAGATGTCCGGGGCCGCACGCGCGCTACACTGAAGGAAGCAGCGTGTCTTTATCCCTGTCTGAAAAGACTGGGTAACCCGTGGAACTTCTTTCGTGATTGGGATAGGGGCTTGCAATTGTTCCCCTTGAACGAGGAATTCCCAGTAAGCGCGAGTCATAAGCTCGCGTTGATTACGTCCCTGCCCTTTGTACACACCGCCCGTCGCTACTACCGATTGAATGATTTAGTGAGGTCTTCGGACCGATGTCCGGCGCGGCCTTTCGGTTGCGCCGGTCTGTTGGAAAGATGACCAAACTTGATCATTTAGAGGAAGTAAAAGTCGTAACAAGGTTTCCGTAGGTGAACCTGCGGAAGGATCATTAACGGATTGTGAAGGGTGAGCGCCTCAGCTGCGTCTGCGCCCGACACTTTCTGCCGCTGACCCCGTTTGGACGCGGGGTCGGCTTTTCCCCACGGGGCTGCCTGAATGTGGAGCGGCACCCCGTGACAAATTGTTGCGCCCAGCGGACGCCAACACCGCGACCTTGGACGGTCGGCCAGGTGGCGGACGCGGGTACAAACGGCGCAACGCACTCATAGGTCGGCTTTCGACCCGCCACTGCACCGTGGCTCGAAGCGCTCGAAATGCGCGACCCGACCGCTGCGGGACCGCCTAGTACTGTAAACAGGAGCGGCGGAGCGCGAACGGCGAGTCGTGGTTACGTCGGTAGAAGGCGAGGCTGCGCGTTCCCGAAACGCCAGCCGAGTGCCCTCCCGACCGTTCGAGCGTGCAAGAACGAGACCCGACAATCGCGCGGCGACTGCCAAGTACGAGAGGAACGGCACAAGCGTCGGCGGTCGGTCAAGGAACTGGCGATGTGACGGGTCCGCTGTGCACCAGTGCATACCGTCCCGCCGTCCGCGGCAAGCGCCTCCGCGTCCTCGGGTGACGGAGGCTGCCGGTCGGTTCTTGCAGGCGAGGGATCTCGCTGGCACCGGTTCGCGTTGACGCGCGGCCGGTCATGGCACGGCGATGCGACGGCCGAGGTGCGCAGTACTCGATGGAGGAACCGCACGCTCCGATGACCGTCCCGCCCTCCGCGGCGTATGCGTACCGACCGTAATGGTTGCAGCAGCGCCGGCCGGCTTTTGAATTCGCCACACGAAACACGGTGCGAGATCGCGGTTAGGGGAGCGTCGACGTTGCCAGGCGTTTTGCTTGCTGCCGAGGGAAAGGCGGCACGGCCACGTCGCGCTCGTCGCGATTAGCGGGTCTGCGCGCTTTGGGAAGGTGCCGCAACGACTTGCCGAAAGAGGAAGCACGGAAGAACGAGGGACTTGGACGTCCCGACAATTGAACGCACTTGCGGCCAGGCCCTTGCTGGCTTCGTTCTTCCGCCTCGAGTAGGCTCGTACGCGGCTCCGGCGCCGAAAGTGGTCCTTGGCACCGACTTCGGTGGACGTGGGAAGTGCCGCGCAAGTACGGCGCGCCTGGCTCCACCTGTTGGCTAAAGTAGGCAGCCGGATCGGCATTTTGGTGTGCGGTGGCAAACCGTGGATGCGAAAAAAGCTTGTGCGATTTCGTGGAACAAAAAGCGGGGGTCCCCCTTTTTATGCGGAGGAGACCGACCCGCCTGCCGTGGTGAACCGCGACGCCACGGTAAAAACGGGAGAGGCTTGTCGATGGGACCGTGCATCCCGCGCTCCACGGAGGCCGGGAGGCGGCCGCCCGAGGAAATGTGTAGCCGTCGAGGCCCGCATCTGCGTGCACTCTTATCCAAATGGGTGTACCGCAGGCATTTTCTGGTTAGGCGGGCCAATGAGAGCGAGCACACAACGATACCTACGGGTCCGGCTTGGAGAACCGGCTTCGACGCCTCCCGAGTATTTATAGAGGGGTGGACCACGAAAGCACTCGCAAGTAGCGAAAGCGAAACGCCGTCCGAAACACACCGTTTGCTCGATTTGCGGCAGCCGAAAAAGGCGCGGCAGAGTTTTGGAGTCCAAGCGTGCGCTGAAAAGCGCCCTTCTTGGCCACTGTTTGGCCGAGTGCCAGAAACGTTTGGTTTTGACTGTACGGAATTGAACAAACACTTTTTCACGACTCTAAGCGGTGGATCACTCGGTTCTCGGGTCGATGAAGAACGCAGCCAGCTGCGAGACTTGGTGTGAATTGCAGGACACACTGAGCACTGATTCTTTGAACGCACATTGCGGCCTTGGGTCTTCCCTTGGCTTCGTCTGTCTGAGGGTCGGATCACATATCAAGAGAGCCTTCGGCGCACAAGGGAACGTGAGCCGTCGACTCGTTTTGACCGCGTCGGCAACACGGACAGCACGCTGAACACCTCACAGCGAGCGCCAACAGCGGCCACTCAAGGGCGAGACGGTGGCGACCGTCGTGCCAGAGCCCAACCGAAACGGGGGCGACCGACTGCATTGAGGATGTGGCACCTCGTTGAGACCGCCGCAGGACTTCGAGTCGGAAGGAAGCCTGCAGGGAAAGTGCGGTCGAGGTTGCGTACTCCTCTCTGCGACCGGGCGCGCAAGAGCTGCGAGAGCCACGGACGCGCAACTTTAACGCACGGTAAACACGAGGAGCGAAAGCCGGCCAGCAAAGCTTCTCCAGCCGTGCGCAAAGTGCGCGAGATCGCAGCCTTGCGTTGCGCTTGTTGCCCTCGAAGTAAGCAGGGTGTCCCGTAGACCGGGCGCTCGAACACGCTGCGGGGCCGTGCCTCCTCCAGGCTTTGCCGCGCGAACAGGGAACGTTCGCGCGCAAAGCGCAGGGAGGTGAGGAGGCTGCGCCCGACGTTTGCGGTTCGCTGCGTACGCGGTTGATGCGGAGAGCACGGCGCGACGACTTGCCGCGAAGCGGAAAAAGTCTCCCGCACGAGTTGGCGAAACGTTGGCGAAGCTTAAGGCGTTCTCGTCGTAGTCCGCCGTCGGTCTAAGTGCTTCGCAGTTCCCGTCCCGTTCAAAAAACTGGGCCACTCCAGTTGGGGCGGGGGCGACGCTACACGAGACGATGCCTCTCGCCAGGCTGCGTGGCTGCCCTTGCGGCGGCG
>NW_027464790.1:192500-210000 GCF_043290135.1 Rhipicephalus microplus
CTGACGCAGTTTTCGCGCCGCCCCGGCTGACGCGGTTTCGTGCCGCCCCGGCAGACGCGGTTTTCGCGCCGCCCCGGCTGACGCGGTTTCGTGCCGCCCCGGCAGACGCAGTTCGGACTTAGCACTTTTCGGCTGTGCCTGGCTGGCGGCCCACTCACTCAATCGCCATGTCTGTTTGCCACAGTTTTCCCGGTGGTGCCGCACCCGGGCTCGCCCCGGCTGACGCAGTTTTCGCGCCGCCCCGGCTGACGCGGTTTCGTGCCGCCCCGGCAGACGCGGTTTTCGCGCCGCCCCGGCTGACGCGGTTTCGTGCCGCCCCGGCAGACGCAGTTCGGACTTAGCACTTTTCGGCTGTGCCTGGCTGGCGGCCCACTCACTCGATCGCCATGTCTGTTTGCCACAGTTTTCCCGGTGGTGCCGCACCCGGGCTCGCCCCGGCAGACGCGTTTTTTTTTTTTCTTTCGCCCCGGCTGACGCAGTTTTCGCGCCGCCCCGGCTGACGCGGTTTCGTGCCGCCCCGGCAGACGCGGTTTTTTGCGCCGCCCCGGCTGACGCGGTTTTTGCCGCCCCGGCTGACGCAGTTCGGACTTAGCACTTTTCGGCTGTGCCTGGCTGGCGGCCCACTCACTCGATCGCCATGTCTGTTTGCCACAGTTTTCCCGGTGGTGCCGCACCCGGGCTCGCCCCGGCTGACGCAGTTTTCGCGCCGCCCCGGCTGACGCGGTTTCGTGCCGCCCCGGCAGACGCGGTTTTCGCGCCGCCCCGGCTGACGCGGTTTCGTGCCGCCCCGGCAGACGCAGTTCGGACTTAGCACTTTTCGGCTGTGCCTGGCTGGCGGCCCACTCACTCGATCGCCATGTCTGTTTGCCACAGTTTTCCCGGTGGTGCCGCACCCGGGCTCGCCCCGGCTGACGCAGTTTTCGCGCCGCCCCGGCTGACGCGGTTTCGTGCCGCCCCGGCAGACGCGGTTTTCGCGCCGCCCCGGCTGACGCGGTTTCGTGCCGCCCCGGCAGACGCAGTTCGGACTTAGCACTTTTCGGCTGTGCCTGGCTGGCGGCCCACTCACTCAATCGCCATGTCTGTTTGCCACAGTTTTCCCGGTGGTGCCGCACCCGGGCTCGCCCCGGCTGACGCAGTTTTCGCGCCGCCCCGGCTGACGCGGTTTCGTGCCGCCCCGGCAGACGCGGTTTTCGCGCCGCCCCGGCTGACGCGGTTTCGTGCCGCCCCGGCAGACGCAGTTCGGACTTAGCACTTTTCGGCTGTGCCTGGCTGGCGGCCCACTCACTCGATCGCCATGTCTGTTTGCCACAGTTTTCCCGGTGGTGCCGCACCCGGGCTCGCCCCGGCAGACGCGTTTTTTTTTTTTCTTTCGCCCCGGCTGACGCAGTTTTCGCGCCGCCCCGGCTGACGCGGTTTCGTGCCGCCCCGGCAGACGCGGTTTTTTGCGCCGCCCCGGCTGACGCGGTTTTTGCCGCCCCGGCTGACGCAGTTCGGACTTAGCACTTTTCGGCTGTGCCTGGCTGGCGGCCCACTCACTCGATCGCCATGTCTGTTTGCCACAGTTTTCCCGGTGGTGCCGCACCCGGGCTCGCCCCGGCTGACGCAGTTTTCGCGCCGCCCCGGCTGACGCGGTTTCGTGCCGCCCCGGCAGACGCGGTTTTCGCGCCGCCCCGGCTGACGCGGTTTCGTGCCGCCCCGGCAGACGCAGTTCGGACTTAGCACTTTTCGGCTGTGCCTGGCTGGCGGCCCACTCACTCGATCGCCATGTCTGTTTGCCACAGTTTTCCCGGTGGTGCCGCACCCGGGCTCGCCCCGGCTGACGCAGTTTTCGCGCCGCCCCGGCTGACGCGGTTTCGTGCCGCCCCGGCAGACGCGGTTTTCGCGCCGCCCCGGCTGACGCGGTTTCGTGCCGCCCCGGCAGACGCAGTTCGGACTTAGCACTTTTCGGCTGTGCCTGGCTGGCGGCCCACTCACTCGATCGCCATGTCTGTTTGCCACAGTTTTCCCGGTGGTGCCGCACCCGGGCTCGCCCCGGCAGACGCGTTTTTTTTTTCTTTCGCCCCGGCTGACGCAGTTTTCGCGCCGCCCCGGCTGACGCGGTTTCGTGCCGCCCCGGCAGACGCGGTTTTTTTGCGCCGCCCCGGCTGACGCGGTTTTTGCCGCCCCGGCTGACGCAGTTCGGACTTGGCACTTTTTGGCTGAGCCTGGCTGGTGGCCCACTCACTCGATCGCCATGTCTGTTAGCCACAGTTTTCCCGGTGGTGCCGCACCCGGGCTCGCCCCGGCTGACGCAGTTTTCGCGCCGCCCCGGCAGACGCGGTTTTCGCGCCGCCCCGGCTGACGCGGTTTTTGCCGCCCCGGCTGACGCAGTTCGGACTTGGCACTTTTTGGGCTGAGCCTGGCTGGCGGCCCACTCACTCGATCGCCATGTCTGTTTGCCACAGTCTTCCCGGTGGTGCCGCACCCGGGCTCGCCCCGGCAGACGCGTTTTTTTTTTCTTTCGCCCCGGCAGACGTGGTTCCCCCCCCCCCCCTTTTCGCTCGCCCCGGCTGACGAGGTTTTCGCGCCGCCCCGGCTGACGCAGTTTTCGCGCCGCCCCGGCTGACGCGGTTTCGTGCCGCCCCGGCTGACGCGGTTTTCGCGCCGCCCCGGCTGACGCGGTTTTTGCGTCGCCCCGGCTGACACGGTTCGGACTTTGCACTTTTCGGCTGTGCCTGGCTGGCGGCCCACTCACTCGATCGCCATGTCTGTTTGCCACAGTTTTCCCGGTGGTGCCGCACCCGGGCTCGCCCCGGCTGACGCAGTTTTCGCGCCGCCCCGGCTGACGCGGTTTCGTGCCGCCCCGGCAGACGCGGTTTTCGCGCCGCCCCGGCTGACGCGGTTTCGTGCCGCCCCGGCAGACGCAGTTCGGACTTAGCACTTTTCGGCTGTGCCTGGCTGGCGGCCCACTCACTCGATCGCCATGTCTGTTTGCCACAGTTTTCCCGGTGGTGCCGCACCCGGGCTCGCCCCGGCTGACGCAGTTTTCGCGCCGCCCCGGCTGACGCGGTTTCGTGCCGCCCCGGCAGACGCGGTTTTCGCGCCGCCCCGGCTGACGCGGTTTCGTGCCGCCCCGGCAGACGCAGTTCGGACTTACCACTTTTCGGCTGTGCCTGGCTGGCGGCCCACTCACTCGATCGCCATGTCTGTTTGCCACAGTTTTCCCGGTGGTGCCGCACCCGGGCTCGCCCCGGCAGACGCGTTTTTTTTTTTTCTTTCGCCCCGGCTGACGCAGTTTTCGCGCCGCCCCGGCTGACGCGGTTTCGTGCCGCCCCGGCAGACGCGGTTTTTTGCGCCGCCCCGGCTGACGCGGTTTTTGCCGCCCCGGCTGACGCAGTTCGGACTTAGCACTTTTCGGCTGTGCCTGGCTGGCGGCCCACTCACTCGATCGCCATGTCTGTTTGCCACAGTTTTCCCGGTGGTGCCGCACCCGGGCTCGCCCCGGCTGACGCAGTTTTCGCGCCGCCCCGGCTGACGCGGTTTCGTGCCGCCCCGGCAGACGCGGTTTTCGCGCCGCCCCGGCTGACGCGGTTTCGTGCCGCCCCGGCAGACGCAGTTCGGACTTAGCACTTTTCGGCTGTGCCTGGCTGGCGGCCCACTCACTCGATCGCCATGTCTGTTTGCCACAGTTTTCCCGGTGGTGCCGCACCCGGGCTCGCCCCGGCTGACGCAGTTTTCGCGCCGCCCCGGCTGACGCGGTTTCGTGCCGCCCCGGCAGACGCGGTTTTCGCGCCGCCCCGGCTGACGCGGTTTCGTGCCGCCCCGGCAGACGCAGTTCGGACTTAGCACTTTTCGGCTGTGCCTGGCTGGCGGCCCACTCACTCGATCGCCATGTCTGTTTGCCACAGTTTTCCCGGTGGTGCCGCACCCGGGCTCGCCCCGGCAGACGCGTTTTTTTTTTTCTTTCGCCCCGGCTGACGCAGTTTTCGCGCCGCCCCGGCTGACGCGGTTTCGTGCCGCCCCGGCAGACGCGGTTTTTTTGCGCCGCCCCGGCTGACGCGGTTTTTGCCGCCCCGGCTGACGCAGTTCGGACTTGGCACTTTTTGGCTGAGCCTGGCTGGTGGCCCACTCACTCGATCGCCATGTCTGTTAGCCACAGTTTTCCCGGTGGTGCCGCACCCGGGCTCGCCCCGGCTGACGCAGTTTTCGCGCCGCCCCGGCAGACGCGGTTTTCGCGCCGCCCCGGCTGACGCGGTTTTTGCCGCCCCGGCTGACGCAGTTCGGACTTGGCACTTTTTGGGCTGAGCCTGGCTGGCGGCCCACTCACTCGATCGCCATGTCTGTTTGCCACAGTCTTCCCGGTGGTGCCGCACCCGGGCTCGCCCCGGCAGACGCGTTTTTTTTTTCTTTCGCCCCGGCAGACGTGGTTCCCCCCCCCCCCCCTTTTCGCTCGCCCCGGCTGACGAGGTTTTCGCGCCGCCCCGGCTGACGCAGTTTTCGCGCCGCCCCGGCTGACGCGGTTTCGTGCCGCCCCGGCTGACGCGGTTTTCGCGCCGCCCCGGCTGACGCGGTTTTTGCGTCGCCCCGGCTGACACGGTTCGGACTTTGCACTTTTCGGCTGTGCCTGGCTGGCGGCCCACTCACTCGATCGCCATGTCTGTTTGCCACAGTTTTCCCGGTGGTGCCGCACCCGGGCTCGCCCCGGCTGACGCAGTTTTCGCGCCGCCCCGGCTGACGCGGTTTCGTGCCGCCCCGGCAGACGCGGTTTTCGCGCCGCCCCGGCTGACGCGGTTTCGTGCCGCCCCGGCAGACGCAGTTCGGACTTAGCACTTTTCGGCTGTGCCTGGCTGGCGGCCCACTCACTCGATCGCCATGTCTGTTTGCCACAGTTTTCCCGGTGGTGCCGCACCCGGGCTCGCCCCGGCTGACGCAGTTTTCGCGCCGCCCCGGCTGACGCGGTTTCGTGCCGCCCCGGCAGACGCGGTTTTCGCGCCGCCCCGGCTGACGCGGTTTCGTGCCGCCCCGGCAGACGCAGTTCGGACTTAGCACTTTTCGGCTGTGCCTGGCTGGCGGCCCACTCACTCGATCGCCATGTCTGTTTGCCACAGTTTTCCCGGTGGTGCCGCACCCGGGCTCGCCCCGGCAGACGCGTTTTTTTTTTTTTCTTTCGCCCCGGCTGACGCAGTTTTCGCGCCGCCCCGGCTGACGCGGTTTCGTGCCGCCCCGGCAGACGCGGTTTTTTGCGCCGCCCCGGCTGACGCGGTTTTTGCCGCCCCGGCTGACGCAGTTCGGACTTAGCACTTTTCGGCTGTGCCTGGCTGGCGGCCCACTCACTCGATCGCCATGTCTGTTTGCCACAGTTTTCCCGGTGGTGCCGCACCCGGGCTCGCCCCGGCTGACGCAGTTTTCGCGCCGCCCCGGCTGACGCGGTTTCGTGCCGCCCCGGCAGACGCGGTTTTCGCGCCGCCCCGGCTGACGCGGTTTCGTGCCGCCCCGGCAGACGCAGTTCGGACTTAGCACTTTTCGGCTGTGCCTGGCTGGCGGCCCACTCACTCGATCGCCATGTCTGTTTGCCACAGTTTTCCCGGTGGTGCCGCACCCGGGCTCGCCCCGGCAGACGCGTTTTTTTTTTTTTCTTTCGCCCCGGCTGACGCAGTTTTCGCGCCGCCCCGGCTGACGCGGTTTCGTGCCGCCCCGGCAGACGCGGTTTTTTGCGCCGCCCCGGCTGACGCGGTTTTTGCCGCCCCGGCTGACGCAGTTCGGACTTAGCACTTTTCGGCTGTGCCTGGCTGGCGGCCCACTCACTCGATCGCCATGTCTGTTTGCCACAGTTTTCCCGGTGGTGCCGCACCCGGGCTCGCCCCGGCTGACGCAGTTTTCGCGCCGCCCCGGCTGACGCGGTTTCGTGCCGCCCCGGCAGACGCGGTTTTCGCGCCGCCCCGGCTGACGCGGTTTCGTGCCGCCCCGGCAGACGCAGTTCGGACTTAGCACTTTTCGGCTGTGCCTGGCTGGCGGCCCACTCACTCGATCGCCATGTCTGTTTGCCACAGTTTTCCCGGTGGTGCCGCACCCGGGCTCGCCCCGGCTGACGCAGTTTTCGCGCCGCCCCGGCTGACGCGGTTTCGTGCCGCCCCGGCAGACGCGGTTTTCGCGCCGCCCCGGCTGACGCGGTTTCGTGCCGCCCCGGCAGACGCAGTTCGGACTTAGCACTTTTCGGCTGTGCCTGGCTGGCGGCCCACTCACTCGATCGCCATGTCTGTTTGCCACAGTTTTCCCGGTGGTGCCGCACCCGGGCTCGCCCCGGCAGACGCAGTTTTCGCGCCGCCCCGGCAGACGCGGTTTTCGCGCCGCCCCGGCTGACGCGGTTTTTGCCGCCCCGGCTGACGCAGTTCGGACTTGGCACTTTTTGGGCTGAGCCTGGCTGGCGGCCCACTCACTCGATCGCCATGTCTGTTTGCCACAGTCTTCCCGGTGGTGCCGCACCCGGGCTCGCCCCGGCAGACGCGTTTTTTTTTCTTTCGCCCCGGCAGACGTGGTTCCCCCCCCCCCCTTTTCGCTCGCCCCGGCTGACGAGGTTTTCGCGCCGCCCCGGCTGACGCAGTTTTCGCGCCGCCCCGGCTGACGCGGTTTCGTGCCGCCCCGGCTGACGCGGTTTTCGCGCCGCCCCGGCTGACGCGGTTTTTGCGTCGCCCCGGCTGACACGGTTCGGACTTTGCACTTTTCGGCTGTGCCTGGCTGGCGGCCCACTCACTCGATCGCCATGTCTGTTTGCCACAGTTTTCCCGGTGGTGCCGCACCCGGGCTTGCCCCGGCAGACGCGTTTTTTTTTTTTCTTTTCGCCCCGGCTGACGCAGTTTTCGCCCCGCCCCGGCTGACGCGGTTTCGTGCCGCCCCGGCAGACGCGGTTTTTTGCGCCGCCCCGGCTGACGCGGTTTTTGCCGCCCCGGCTGACGCAGTTCGGACTTTGCACTTTTTGGCTGAGCCTGGCTGGCGGCCCACTCACTCGATCGCCATGTCTGTTTGCCACAGTTTTCCCGGTGGTGCCGCACCCGGGCTCGCCCCGGCAGACGCGTTTTTTTTTTTCCTTCGCCCCGGCAGACGTGGTTCCCCCCCCCCCCCTCCGTCTTTCTTTTTGTTTTTTTTTTTTTCGCCGCGGCTGAAGTGGATTTTTCGGTGCCTCGACGCCCCGGTAGTCGCGGTTTTTCCGTTTCCGCACGGCCCCGGCTGACGCTGCTCGGTCACAGTCGCCTTTTGTGAGGATTGCAGACTTCTTGAGCGCGGGTGTTTTTTTTTTGTTGTTGTTGTTGTTTTATTACGCATTCGCTCCAGCAGACGCTGTTTAGACTTTTTGTTTCCTCTTTTATCCTGCGACGAGGTGACGAGGTTTATTCGGTGCCCCGCCGCCCCGGCTGAAGTGATTTTTCCTGTCCCGTGCCGCCCCGGCTGACGCGGTTGGGACTTCGCGTTTGTTCGGCCGCCACGGGTTTTGGCGCACTCGCTCGGTTGCTTGTTGTTGCCACTTGTTGCGAACCCAGGTTTCTTGAGCGAGCGCGGGCGTTTTTTCTTCCTTTCTTTCTTTGTTCTATGTGTTAGCGAATCGGCCTTTAATATCACACGAGGACTCACAACCAACAATTTTCAGTTTGAAGTGTAAAAAATCTGCAGGTGTTGACGTAACTGACTTGCCCCGTACCCTTGAGTACATCCATGAAGTTCTCGTAGTACTACTAAATCGCATTATTCCAAGTGGAGAAATTCCCATAAACTTGCAAACCTCTACACGAAAATCGGTGCGCGTGATAAAGTTGAAAATTATCGTCCGATATCAAATGTGCCTTCTATAACACAAATTCTAGGAAAAAAAAAAAAAAAACACTTGTTCGCCGTTCTCTGCGCCGTGACTGGCAGCACTCCGGCGAAGCGAAACGGGGTCGATTCGAGCACGATATCGGCGTCTTTCGACGTGCTCGCCGGCGACCGTCGCACGAGTACGTCGCACGAGCGCGTCTGCCGGGGCGCCGTTTGCGAAGCCGACGCAAAAGTGGGAACCGCCGCTCGGATGATCGCCGCTTTCGGCAGAGTGAGTGTTGGCACTCCGGGGAAGCGAAACAGCGTGAATGCGCCCACGAAATCGGCGTATTTTGAAGTGCCCGCCGGCGACCGTCGCACGAGTACGGTAAACCGCGTCAGCCGGGGCGTAGTTCGGGACGCCGACGAAAAAGTGGGAAGCGCAACTCGGATCTTCGCCGTTTTTGCAGGAGTGAGTGGCGGCCCTCCTGCGAGACCAAGAAGCATCGATTCGTGCACGAATTCGGCGCCTTTCGACGTGATCGCCGGCGACCGTCGCTCGAGTAGGGCAAACCGCGTCTGCCGGGGCGGGCTTCGGGACGCCGATGCGAAAGTGGGAAACGCTGCTCGGATGTTCGCCGTTTTTGGCCGAGTGAGTGCTGGCACTCGGGCGAAGCCAAACGGGGCCGATTACGGCACGATATCGGCGTCTTTCGACGTGCCCGGCGGCGACCGTCGCACGAGTACGGTAAACCGCGTCAGCCCGGGCGGAGTTCGGGACGCCGATGCGAAAGTGGAGAACGCCGCTCGGATCTTCGCCGTTTTTGGAGGAGTGAGTGGCGGCACTCCGGAGAAGCCAAGGAGCGCCAATTAGCGCACGATATCGGCGTCTTTCGACGCGCTCGCCGGCGACCGTCGAACGAGTAGGGCAAACCGCGTCTGCCGGGGCGGGGTTTACGACGCCGACGCAAAAGTGGGAACCGCCGCTCGGATGTTGGCCGTTTTTGGCAGAGTGAGTGCTGGCACACCGGCGACGCGAAAGAGCGCGAAAGCGCCCACGAAAGTGGCGTATTTGGACGTGCTTGACGGCGACCGCTGCAGGAGTACGAAAAACCACGTCAGCCGGGGCGAGCGACCCACGGCGGTCTGGGTGCTTATCGCTGCTATTATAGGGGCACCCCGGCAGACGCAGAAAAAAAAAATTTTTTTTCGACCTTCTTTTTTGCTGGTCGAGCTCGGGTAACCCAGGTCGCAATGGGAGCCGCGCACGAAAGCGGCGTCGCGAGACGCGTTCGCGGTCGCTAGTCGCACGAGCTCGGCAACCGCGTCAGCCGGCGCGGAGTTCGGGATGCCGACGGCTAAGTGGGTACCGCTGCTCGGATGTTCGCCGTTTTTGGCCGAGTGAGTGCTGGCACTCCGGCGAAGCGAAACGGGGCCGATTCGGGCACGATATCGGCGTATTTCGACGTGCTCGCCGGCGACCGTCGCACGAGTACGGCAAAGCGCGTCTGCCGGGGCGAGGTTTGCGATGCCGACGAAAAAGTGGGAAGCGCCGCTCGGATCTTCGCCGTTTTTGCAGGAGTGAGTGGCGGCCCTCCTGCGAGACCAAGAAGCATCGACTCGCGCACGATATCGGTGTCTTTCGACGTGCCCGCCGGCCACCGCCGCACGAGTACGGCAAACCGCGTATGCCGGGGCGGGGTTGGCGACGCCGACGCAAAAGTGGGAACCGCCACTAGGATGTTCGCCGTTTTTGGCAGAGTGAGTGCTGGCACACCGGCGACGCGAAAGAGCGCGAAAGCGCCCACGAAAGTGGCGTATTTGGACGTGCTTGACGGCGACCGCTGCAGGAGTACGAAAAACCACGTCAGCCGGGGCGAGCGACCCACGGCGGTCTGGGTGCTTATCGCTGCTATTATAGGGGCACCCCGGCAGACGCAGAAAAAAAAAATTTTTTTTCGACCTTCTTTTTTGCTGGTCGAGCTCGGGTAACCCAGGTCGCAATGGGAGCCGCGCACGAAAGCGGCGTCGCGAGACGCGTTCGCGGTCGCTAGTCGCACGAGCTCGGCAACCGCGTCAGCCGGCGCGGAGTTCGGGATGCCGACGGCTAAGTGGGTACCGCTGCTCGGATGTTCGCCGTTTTTGGCCGAGTGAGTGCTGGCACTCCGGCGAAGCGAAACGGGGCCGATTCGGGCACGATATCGGCGTATTTCGACGTGCTCGCCGGCGACCGTCGCACGAGTACGGCAAAGCGCGTCTGCCGGGGCGAGGTTTGCGATGCCGACGAAAAAGTGGGAAGCGCCGCTCGGATCTTCGCCGTTTTTGCAGGAGTGAGTGGCGGCCCTCCTGCGAGACCAAGAAGCATCGACTCGCGCACGATATCGGTGTCTTTCGACGTGCCCGCCGGCCACCGCCGCACGAGTACGGCAAACCGCGTATGCCGGGGCGGGGTTGGCGACGCCGACGCAAAAGTGGGAACCGCCACTAGGATGTTCGCCGTTTTTGGCAGAGTGAGTGCTGGCACTCCGGCGAAGCGAAAGAGCGCGAATGCGCCCACGAAAGTGGCGTGTTTGGACGTGCTTGACGACGACCACCGCAGGAAAACGAAAAACCACGTCAGCCGGGGCGAGCGACCCATGGCGGTCTGGGTGCTTATCGCTGCTATTATAGGGGCACCCCGGCAGACGCAAAAAAAAAAAAAATTTTTTTTCGACATTCTTTCTTGCTCGTCGACCTCGGGTGACCCAGGTCGCAGTGGGAGCCGCGCACGAAAGCGGCGTCGCGAGACGGCTTCGCGGTCGCTAGTCGCACGAGCTCGGCAACCGCGTCTGCCGGGGCGGAGTTCGGGACGCCGACGGCTAAGTGGGAACCGCCGCTCGGATGTTCGCCGTTTGTGGCCGAGTGAGTGCTGGCACTCCGGCGAAGCCAAACGGGGCCGATTCCGGCACGATATCGGCGTCTTTCTACGTGCTCGCCGGCGACCGTCGCACGAGTACGGCAAAGTGCGTCTGCCGGGGCGGGGTTTGCGACGCGTACGCAATAGTGAGAACCGTCGCTCGGATGTTCGTCGTCTTTCGCCGAGCCAGTGCTGGCACTCCGGCGAAGCCGAACGGAGCCGATTCGGGCACGATATCGGCGTCTTTCCACGTGCTCGCCGGCGACCGTCGCACGAGTACGGTAAACCGCGTCAGCCGGGGCGGAGTTCGGGACGCCGATGCGAAAGTGGGAAGCGCCGCTCGGATCTTCGCCGTTTTTGGAGGAGTCAGTGGCGGCACTCCGGTGAAGCCAAGGTGCGCCAATTCGCGCACGATATCGGCGTCTTTCGACGTGCCCGCCGGCCACCGTCGCACGAGTACGGCAAACCTCGTCTGCCGGGGCGGGGTTTGCGACGCCGACGCAAAAGTGGGAACCGCCGCTCGGATGTTCGCCGTTTTTGGCAGAGTGAGTGCTGGCACTCCGGCGAAGCGAAAGAGCGTGAATGCGCCCACGAAAGTAGCGTATTTGGACGTGCTTGACGGCGACCGCCGCAGGAGTACGAAAAACCACGTCAGCCGGGGCGAGCGACCCACGGCGGTCTGGGTGCTTATCGCTGCTATTATAGGGGCACCCCGGCAGACGCAGAAAGAAAAAAAAAAAAAAATGGGGACATGGCGTGCGTCACCGTGCGGCTTCGCAGCGTTGCCGAAGTCGCCGAGCCCTTCGACTGAGCCGAACGGCGGACAGGGAACGTTGGTCGGCCGTTCTAACCTGTCGGTGCCACGCCGAGACGTCGTTAAGGAAAACCGCGTCGTGGGCCTCTACGACGCCGTCGAGTCGTTGTACGTTTGGTGTCCAGCGTGTCGGCGGCGAGTAGCGGACACGTCGTTCACGACTTCGGTCTTTCGCAGTCGACGCGAACTTGCGGAGAGTCGTGGTGCCTCACGTTTTCGGCAGAAACCGCGGCGGAATTTTCCCGTGCGTGCGCGCACGACCTCGGTGCTGTGCCGTCAGCGTAGTGTTGCACAAACTCGTGGCCTACCCAAGGTGCGGTACGTTTGCGGCCGTATCCTCGGTGGGAATTTCGTGAGTAGGGTCGCAAATTCTACGACCTCGGCGGGTTTGAGAGCGACGTAGACTTGTGGCACGCTCAACGTGCCACACGTTTCGGGGCACACCCGCGGTGAAATTTTCTCGAGTACGCTCGTATTAGTGCCCAAGGAGGTCTGGGTACTTATCGCTGCTATTATGTGGGGGTTCTCGTGAGCGGCGTACGCGAAAGCGACCGGGTGTCTGATATGCGGCGGGCTTCGGCCTCGTCAAGCGTGTCCTCGGGTCTGCTCCAGGGGAATCCACGGCAGTCGTCTGCAGCCTCATCCGCTTGATGCGTTAGGGGCTGGTTGTCGGACGGTGCCGTTTTACCACGATATCGAGGTGTGTTCCGTGTCGTCCTCGGGCGATTCAGATGCGAAAGCGCCGAAGACGCGGGCGTGACCCGTCGTCTGGCGGCTTTGCAGTCTCGGCTCCGTTGCTAGTTCCGGCCGGTCCACCGACAGTGCAGCGGGCTTGGGCAACCCGCACGGCGCGACCGAGTCGATGCAACGAAAAAGAGCGAGCATGAACGTGCTTCTTGCCGCACGGCTCCCACTCGTCTTTCGGGAAGGTTGTGCCGTAGCGAGCTCGAACGCCGTCATCTCGGAGTGCAAAATAAGCGTGTTGGGGCGCCTGAAGGTGGCCTCCGCCGCACACAGACTGCGTCCGGCCCGCCGAAGGCGAGGACGGACGCGCAGTCGAACGATTACCTGGTTGATCCTGCCAGTAATCATATGCTTGTCTCAAAGATTAAGCCATGCATGTCTAAGTACATGCCGAAATAAGGCGAAACCGCGAATGGCTCATTAAATCAGTTATGGTTCCTTAGATCGTTTCTTCCTACTTGGATAACTGTGGCAATTCTAGAGCTAATACATGCAGTGAGCCTGGAGCCCTTTGGGTAACGGGTGCTTTTATTAGACCAAGATCGATCGGGTTTCGGCCCGTATTGTGTGGTGACTCTGGATAACTTTGTGCTGATCGCATGGCCACGAGCCGGCGACGTTTCTTTCAAGTGTCTGCCTTATCAACTTTCGATGGTAGGTTACTTGCTTACCATGGTTGTTACGGGTAACGGAGAATCAGGGTTCGATTCCGGAGAGGGAGCCTGAGAAACGGCTACCACATCCAAGGAAGGCAGCAGGCGCGCAAATTACCCACTCCCGGCACGGGGAGGTAGTGACGAAAAATAACAATACGGGACTCTTTTGAGGCCCCGTAATTGAAATGAGTACACTCTAAATCCTTTAACGAGGATCAATTGGAGGGCAAGTCTGGTGCCAGCAGCCGCGGTAATTCCAGCTCCAATAGCGTATACTAAAGCTGCTGCGGTTAAAAAGCTCGTAGTTGGATCTCAGTTCCAGACGAGTAGTGCATCTACCCGATGCGACGGCTCGGACTGAACATCATGCCGGTTCTTTCTTGGTGCACTTCATTGTGTGCCTCGAGATGGCCGGTGCTTTTACTTTGAAAAAATTAGAGTGCTCAACGCAGGCGAGTCGCCTGAATAAACTTGCATGGAATAATAGAACAAGACCTCGTTTCTGTTCTGTTGGTTTTTGGAATACGAGGTAATGATTAAGAGGGACGGACGGGGGCATTCGTATTGCGGCGCTAGAGGTGAAATTCTTGGACCGTCGCAAGACGAACTACTGCGAAAGCATTTGCCAAGAATGTTTTCATTGATCAAGAACGAAAGTCAGAGGTTCGAAGGCGATCAGATACCGCCCTAGTTCTGACCATAAACGATGCCAACCAGCGATCCGCCTGAGTTACTCAAATGACTCGGCGGGCAGCTTCCGGGAAACCAAAGTATTTGGGTTCCGGGGGAAGTATGGTTGCAAAGCTGAAACTTAAAGGAATTGACGGAAGGGCACCACCAGGAGTGGAGCCTGCGGCTTAATTTGACTCAACACGGGAAAACTTACCCGGCCCGGACACTGGGAGGATTGACAGATTGAGAGCTCTTTCTTGATTCGGTGGATGGTGGTGCATGGCCGTTCTTAGTTGGTGGAGCGATTTGTCTGGTTAATTCCGATAACGAACGAGACTCTAGCCTATTAAATAGGTGCGGGGTTCCCAGCACCTTACAACCTTCTTAGAGGGACAAGCGGCTCCTAGCCGCACGAAACAGAGCAATAACAGGTCTGTGATGCCCTTAGATGTCCGGGGCCGCACGCGCGCTACACTGAAGGAAGCAGCGTGTCTTTATCCCTGTCTGAAAAGACTGGGTAACCCGTGGAACTTCTTTCGTGATTGGGATAGGGGCTTGCAATTGTTCCCCTTGAACGAGGAATTCCCAGTAAGCGCGAGTCATAAGCTCGCGTTGATTACGTCCCTGCCCTTTGTACACACCGCCCGTCGCTACTACCGATTGAATGATTTAGTGAGGTCTTCGGACCGATGTCCGGCGCGGCCTTTCGGTTGCGCCGGTCTGTTGGAAAGATGACCAAACTTGATCATTTAGAGGAAGTAAAAGTCGTAACAAGGTTTCCGTAGGTGAACCTGCGGAAGGATCATTAACGGATTGTGAAGGGTGAGCGCCTCAGCTGCGTCTGCGCCCGACACTTTCTGCCGCTGACCCCGTTTGGACGCGGGGTCGGCTTTTCCCCACGGGGCTGCCTGAATGTGGAGCGGCACCCCGTGACAAATTGTTGCGCCCAGCGGACGCCAACACCGCGACCTTGGACGGTCGGCCAGGTGGCGGACGCGGGTACAAACGGCGCAACGCACTCATAGGTCGGCTTTCGACCCGCCACTGCACCGTGGCTCGAAGCGCTCGAAATGCGCGACCCGACCGCTGCGGGACCGCCTAGTACTGTAAACAGGAGCGGCGGAGCGCGAACGGCGAGTCGTGGTTACGTCGGTAGAAGGCGAGGCTGCGCGTTCCCGAAACGCCAGCCGAGTGCCCTCCCGACCGTTCGAGCGTGCAAGAACGAGACCCGACAATCGCGCGGCGACTGCCAAGTACGAGAGGAACGGCACAAGCGTCGGCGGTCGGTCAAGGAACTGGCGATGTGACGGGTCCGCTGTGCACCAGTGCATACCGTCCCGCCGTCCGCGGCAAGCGCCTCCGCGTCCTCGGGTGACGGAGGCTGCCGGTCGGTTCTTGCAGGCGAGGGATCTCGCTGGCACCGGTTCGCGTTGACGCGCGGCCGGTCATGGCACGGCGATGCGACGGCCGAGGTGCGCAGTACTCGATGGAGGAACCGCACGCTCCGATGACCGTCCCGCCCTCCGCGGCGTATGCGTACCGACCGTAATGGTTGCAGCAGCGCCGGCCGGCTTTTGAATTCGCCACACGAAACACGGTGCGAGATCGCGGTTAGGGGAGCGTCGACGTTGCCAGGCGTTTTGCTTGCTGCCGAGGGAAAGGCGGCACGGCCACGTCGCGCTCGTCGCGATTAGCGGGTCTGCGCGCTTTGGGAAGGTGCCGCAACGACTTGCCGAAAGAGGAAGCACGGAAGAACGAGGGACTTGGACGTCCCGACAATTGAACGCACTTGCGGCCAGGCCCTTGCTGGCTTCGTTCTTCCGCCTCGAGTAGGCTCGTACGCGGCTCCGGCGCCGAAAGTGGTCCTTGGCACCGACTTCGGTGGACGTGGGAAGTGCCGCGCAAGTACGGCGCGCCTGGCTCCACCTGTTGGCTAAAGTAGGCAGCCGGATCGGCATTTTGGTGTGCGGTGGCAAACCGTGGATGCGAAAAAAGCTTGTGCGATTTCGTGGAACAAAAAGCGGGGGTCCCCCTTTTTATGCGGAGGAGACCGACCCGCCTGCCGTGGTGAACCGCGACGCCACGGTAAAAACGGGAGAGGCTTGTCGATGGGACCGTGCATCCCGCGCTCCACGGAGGCCGGGAGGCGGCCGCCCGAGGAAATGTGTAGCCGTCGAGGCCCGCATCTGCGTGCACTCTTATCCAAATGGGTGTACCGCAGGCATTTTCTGGTTAGGCGGGCCAATGAGAGCGAGCACACAACGATACCTACGGGTCCGGCTTGGAGAACCGGCTTCGACGCCTCCCGAGTATTTATAGAGGGGTGGACCACGAAAGCACTCGCAAGTAGCGAAAGCGAAACGCCGTCCGAAACACACCGTTTGCTCGATTTGCGGCAGCCGAAAAAGGCGCGGCAGAGTTTTGGAGTCCAAGCGTGCGCTGAAAAGCGCCCTTCTTGGCCACTGTTTGGCCGAGTGCCAGAAACGTTTGGTTTTGACTGTACGGAATTGAACAAACACTTTTTCACGACTCTAAGCGGTGGATCACTCGGTTCTCGGGTCGATGAAGAACGCAGCCAGCTGCGAGACTTGGTGTGAATTGCAGGACACACTGAGCACTGATTCTTTGAACGCACATTGCGGCCTTGGGTCTTCCCTTGGCTTCGTCTGTCTGAGGGTCGGATCACATATCAAGAGAGCCTTCGGCGCACAAGGGAACGTGAGCCGTCGACTCGTTTTGACCGCGTCGGCAACACGGACAGCACGCTGAACACCTCACAGCGAGCGCCAACAGCGGCCACTCAAGGGCGAGACGGTGGCGACCGTCGTGCCAGAGCCCAACCGAAACGGGGGCGACCGACTGCATTGAGGATGTGGCACCTCGTTGAGACCGCCGCAGGACTTCGAGTCGGAAGGAAGCCTGCAGGGAAAGTGCGGTCGAGGTTGCGTACTCCTCTCTGCGACCGGGCGCGCAAGAGCTGCGAGAGCCACGGACGCGCAACTTTAACGCACGGTAAACACGAGGAGCGAAAGCCGGCCAGCAAAGCTTCTCCAGCCGTGCGCAAAGTGCGCGAGATCGCAGCCTTGCGTTGCGCTTGTTGCCCTCGAAGTAAGCAGGGTGTCCCGTAGACCGGGCGCTCGAACACGCTGCGGGGCCGTGCCTCCTCCAGGCTTTGCCGCGCGAACAGGGAACGTTCGCGCGCAAAGCGCAGGGAGGTGAGGAGGCTGCGCCCGACGTTTGCGGTTCGCTGCGTACGCGGTTGATGCGGAGAGCACGGCGCGACGACTTGCCGCGAAGCGGAAAAAGTCTCCCGCACGAGTTGGCGAAACGTTGGCGAAGCTTAAGGCGTTCTCGTCGTAGTCCGCCGTCGGTCTAAGTGCTTCGCAGTTCCCGTCCCGTTCAAAAAACTGGGCCACTCCAGTTGGGGCGGGGGCGACGCTACACGAGACGATGCCTCTCGCCAGGCTGCGTGGCTGCCCTTGCGGCGGCGGCGACTGGCCTCGGCGGTGTTTGGGCTTTCGACACGGTCGTTTATCACGCAACTGCTCGGACGACGCACGCGCGCAGCGGAATGCCGCTTGCCAGCCTTGTGAAGATGTGACCCTGTACAGGGTTGCGGGCGCACTTGGTAGGGCGTCGTACTCGGTTCGCGATGGGTTTACGAACGTGTCCCGTCACTTCCACGTCACACCGGTTGTGCGCCGCACGCGTGCAGCGGGGAAGCCGATTGCCAGCCTTGTGAAGAAGTGGCCCTGTACAGGGTTGCGGGCGCACTTGGTAGGGCGAGCGCACGCGGTCGTGCAGGAAGTTGATGGAAGCGAATGTATCCGCTGTCGACCTCAGATCAGGCGAGACAACCCGCTGAATTTAAGCATATCACTAAGCGGAGGAAAAGAAACCAACAGGGATTCCCCGAGTAGCTGCGAGCGAAACGGGACCGAGCCCAGCACC
>NW_027464790.1:212500-215000 GCF_043290135.1 Rhipicephalus microplus
TGATCGGTGCTGACGCAATGTGATTTCTGTGACGCAAACCTAAACCAGGATATTAAAAGCTGGGAAGTACTTAAAACCTATAATCACAGCGATCACAGATACATTAAAGTTGTTATTAAAAATGAAGAACTTCCAGAGGAATATGGCCTAACGTTAAAAGGGCAAACAAAAGTCATGGAAAAGTTGCAAATTGATCCCTGGTTTGAGGAAGTCCAGGGGAAAATAAACACGAAGGAAAGTATTGAAGAAATAGTGAATACGCTACACGAGAAAATCGAGAAACTTAAGAAGGAATTCAGTAAAAAGAAAAAACCTTCTAAACAAAAACCGAATACTTGGTGGTCAAGAGACCTAGAAATTGAAAGGAAGAGAGTCAGAGCACTACGAAGGAGGTATCAAAAGGCGAAAGGGGATATCAGAGAACAATACAAAAAGGAATACTATAAAGAACATGACACGTATAACAACATGATAGAACAGGCTAAAAACAACAGTTGGAAAACTCTATGTACTAAGGCTACGAAAAATCCATTCATCCTACCGTATAAAATTGCACGAAATAAGATGAAAACCAAGGTTATGTTTAGAAGCATCACAAAAGAAAATGGAGAAGTCACAAAGACTCTTCAGGAAACAATAGAACACATTCTAGGAAATTTATACCCTAACTGCATGGAAAATGACGAGCCAGGACACAGTCAAATACAATCAAGCAACGACACAATAAACAATAACAAACAGGGAGGAAATTGGACATCGGGAGCAGAAATGAGAGAAAGAAATTTACCCAGTGATGACCTCCCATTTACAGAGATTGAAGTAACGCAGATAGTAAAAAATCTGAGGAAAGATGTAACCCCCGGACCAGACAACCTAAAAACTAACCTCATACAAGTGATGTATGAAAGGCATAAGACTTTCTTTGTCAATCTTTTTAATGCATGCTTAAAGCACGGACATTTTCCTCAAAGATGGAAAGAATCTAAAATTATATTGATTCCAAAAGGGAACGGAGAGGACAAATCCGAGGAAAACAAATATCGCCCAATAGCTATTAACTCGATTTTGGGAAAAATATTAGAAAAGCTCATAAAAGATAGAATCTATTATTTCTTGTTTAAAAATCACCATTTTAACAAAAAACAATTTGGATTTACCCATGGGACATCAACAACCACGGCATTGGAAGAAATAATCAAACGAATAAACCAAGCGAAAATTGATAAGCTAAACAGCATGCTAATAGCACTAGATATTAAAAACGCATTCAATTCTATAAAACCCGAAGTAGTTATTCAGAAATTAGAAGAATATAAGTGTCCCAACAACCTAATAAAACTAGCGGACAATATTCTACGGAACAGGAAAATAATCTATGAAACAGATGGAGTAAAAATTAAGAAAACACTAACTTCAGGTTCCCCACAGGGGTCACCTTTAAGCCCACTCTGTTGGAATATAACAATAGGCGACCTATTAGAAACTCAGCTTCAAGAAGGAGTACACATCCAAGCCTTTGCGGACGACGTGGTGTTACACATAAAGTTCCGCTCAAGAAAAGAGGTGGAGGAAAAAGCTACGAAGGCACTAACACTAATAAATCAGTGGGCACATCAAAAAGGAATAACCCTGAATAAGGAAAAATCGGAATATATGATAATCGGAAAGCAGTACATTAGCCATCAACCCCAAATAAAAATCGGACAGGATAAAATCAAAATGGTTAACGAAATGAAAATCCTAGGGGTGGTCTTGGACACAAAACTAACATTCCTCCCACATCTAAAATACTTAAAAAGAAAAGTAGACGAAGTCACGTATAATTTAAGTCGTACAATAAAAGACGACAAACATACAAATAGAAACACACTACAGTTAATATATAAAAGGGGTATAGAACGAATGGTTACATACGCCTCCCCAGCATGGTATAGCCGAAAAACCATTTTTATTAAAAAACTGAAATCAATCCAAAGATTACCTTTATTATTAATAACTAAATCATTCAAAACAACATCAAATCTTTCACTCAACATATTAGCAAACATTCCACCTCTCCATTTGACAATCGAAAAAGAAAACGAATTACACTACATACTTAAGAAAGGAAAGAACTTCACATGGCAACAGAAAGTATACACCGAAAACGAAATAATGAAGAAACACGACCAATGGCAAGATCATCCAGCAAATAAAGTTAGCATACCCTTTGGAACAACAGAGGAAGAAGCAGACTTCAAAATATACACAGACGGATCAAAGAAAGAAAAAGAAACAGGAGCGGCATTTATAATACTAAACAAAGATAACCAAATCCAAACAGTGAAAAAATATAAACTTCCAGAACACAGCAGTAATTACGAGGCTGAGATCATTGCAATCCAGAAAGCAATAGAACATATCTGGCCTCTACAAGCTTTCGTTAAATACCAGCTTTTTACAGACAGCCAATCTGCACTTCTGGCAATAAAAAATCCAGATAACCTAAATCCAATTATTT
>NW_027464790.1:220000-232500 GCF_043290135.1 Rhipicephalus microplus
GCCCACTCACTCGATCGCCATGTCTGTTTGCCACAGTTTTCCCGGTGGTGCCGCACCCGGGCTCGCCCCGGCTGACGCAGTTTTCGCGCCGCCCCGGCTGACGCGGTTTCGTGCCGCCCCGGCAGACGCGGTTTTCGCGCCGCCCCGGCTGACGCGGTTTCGTGCCGCCCCGGCAGACGCAGTTCGGACTTAGCACTTTTCGGCTGTGCCTGGCTGGCGGCCCACTCACTCGATCGCCATGTCTGTTTGCCACAGTTTTCCCGGTGGTGCCGCACCCGGGCTCGCCCCGGCTGACGCAGTTTTCGCGCCGCCCCGGCTGACGCGGTTTCGTGCCGCCCCGGCAGACGCGGTTTTCGCGCCGCCCCGGCTGACGCGGTTTCGTGCCGCCCCGGCAGACGCAGTTCGGACTTAGCACTTTTCGGCTGTGCCTGGCTGGCGGCCCACTCACTCAATCGCCATGTCTGTTTGCCACAGTTTTCCCGGTGGTGCCGCACCCGGGCTCGCCCCGGCTGACGCAGTTTTCGCGCCGCCCCGGCTGACGCGGTTTCGTGCCGCCCCGGCAGACGCGGTTTTCGCGCCGCCCCGGCTGACGCGGTTTCGTGCCGCCCCGGCAGACGCAGTTCGGACTTAGCACTTTTCGGCTGTGCCTGGCTGGCGGCCCACTCACTCGATCGCCATGTCTGTTTGCCACAGTTTTCCCGGTGGTGCCGCACCCGGGCTCGCCCCGGCAGACGCGTTTTTTTTTTTCTTTCGCCCCGGCTGACGCAGTTTTCGCGCCGCCCCGGCTGACGCGGTTTCGTGCCGCCCCGGCAGACGCGGTTTTTTGCGCCGCCCCGGCTGACGCGGTTTTTGCCGCCCCGGCTGACGCAGTTCGGACTTAGCACTTTTCGGCTGTGCCTGGCTGGCGGCCCACTCACTCGATCGCCATGTCTGTTTGCCACAGTTTTCCCGGTGGTGCCGCACCCGGGCTCGCCCCGGCTGACGCAGTTTTCGCGCCGCCCCGGCTGACGCGGTTTCGTGCCGCCCCGGCAGACGCGGTTTTCGCGCCGCCCCGGCTGACGCGGTTTCGTGCCGCCCCGGCAGACGCAGTTCGGACTTAGCACTTTTCGGCTGTGCCTGGCTGGCGGCCCACTCACTCGATCGCCATGTCTGTTTGCCACAGTTTTCCCGGTGGTGCCGCACCCGGGCTCGCCCCGGCTGACGCAGTTTTCGCGCCGCCCCGGCTGACGCGGTTTCGTGCCGCCCCGGCAGACGCGGTTTTCGCGCCGCCCCGGCTGACGCGGTTTCGTGCCGCCCCGGCAGACGCAGTTCGGACTTAGCACTTTTCGGCTGTGCCTGGCTGGCGGCCCACTCACTCGATCGCCATGTCTGTTTGCCACAGTTTTCCCGGTGGTGCCGCACCCGGGCTCGCCCCGGCAGACGCGTTTTTTTTTTTCTTTCGCCCCGGCTGACGCAGTTTTCGCGCCGCCCCGGCTGACGCGGTTTCGTGCCGCCCCGGCAGACGCGGTTTTTTTGCGCCGCCCCGGCTGACGCGGTTTTTGCCGCCCCGGCTGACGCAGTTCGGACTTGGCACTTTTTGGCTGAGCCTGGCTGGTGGCCCACTCACTCGATCGCCATGTCTGTTAGCCACAGTTTTCCCGGTGGTGCCGCACCCGGGCTCGCCCCGGCTGACGCAGTTTTCGCGCCGCCCCGGCAGACGCGGTTTTCGCGCCGCCCCGGCTGACGCGGTTTTTGCCGCCCCGGCTGACGCAGTTCGGACTTGGCACTTTTTGGGCTGAGCCTGGCTGGCGGCCCACTCACTCGATCGCCATGTCTGTTTGCCACAGTCTTCCCGGTGGTGCCGCACCCGGGCTCGCCCCGGCAGACGCGTTTTTTTTTTCTTTCGCCCCGGCAGACGTGGTTCCCCCCCCCCCCCTTTTCGCTCGCCCCGGCTGACGAGGTTTTCGCGCCGCCCCGGCTGACGCAGTTTTCGCGCCGCCCCGGCTGACGCGGTTTCGTGCCGCCCCGGCTGACGCGGTTTTCGCGCCGCCCCGGCTGACGCGGTTTTTGCGTCGCCCCGGCTGACACGGTTCGGACTTTGCACTTTTCGGCTGTGCCTGGCTGGCGGCCCACTCACTCGATCGCCATGTCTGTTTGCCACAGTTTTCCCGGTGGTGCCGCACCCGGGCTCGCCCCGGCTGACGCAGTTTTCGCGCCGCCCCGGCTGACGCGGTTTCGTGCCGCCCCGGCAGACGCGGTTTTCGCGCCGCCCCGGCTGACGCGGTTTCGTGCCGCCCCGGCAGACGCAGTTCGGACTTAGCACTTTTCGGCTGTGCCTGGCTGGCGGCCCACTCACTCGATCGCCATGTCTGTTTGCCACAGTTTTCCCGGTGGTGCCGCACCCGGGCTCGCCCCGGCTGACGCAGTTTTCGCGCCGCCCCGGCTGACGCGGTTTCGTGCCGCCCCGGCAGACGCGGTTTTCGCGCCGCCCCGGCTGACGCGGTTTCGTGCCGCCCCGGCAGACGCAGTTCGGACTTAGCACTTTTCGGCTGTGCCTGGCTGGCGGCCCACTCACTCGATCGCCATGTCTGTTTGCCACAGTTTTCCCGGTGGTGCCGCACCCGGGCTCGCCCCGGCAGACGCGTTTTTTTTTTTCTTTCGCCCCGGCTGACGCAGTTTTCGCGCCGCCCCGGCTGACGCGGTTTCGTGCCGCCCCGGCAGACGCGGTTTTTTGCGCCGCCCCGGCTGACGCGGTTTTTGCCGCCCCGGCTGACGCAGTTCGGACTTAGCACTTTTCGGCTGTGCCTGGCTGGCGGCCCACTCACTCGATCGCCATGTCTGTTTGCCACAGTTTTCCCGGTGGTGCCGCACCCGGGCTCGCCCCGGCTGACGCAGTTTTCGCGCCGCCCCGGCTGACGCGGTTTCGTGCCGCCCCGGCAGACGCGGTTTTCGCGCCGCCCCGGCTGACGCGGTTTCGTGCCGCCCCGGCAGACGCAGTTCGGACTTAGCACTTTTCGGCTGTGCCTGGCTGGCGGCCCACTCACTCGATCGCCATGTCTGTTTGCCACAGTTTTCCCGGTGGTGCCGCACCCGGGCTCGCCCCGGCTGACGCAGTTTTCGCGCCGCCCCGGCTGACGCGGTTTCGTGCCGCCCCGGCAGACGCGGTTTTCGCGCCGCCCCGGCTGACGCGGTTTCGTGCCGCCCCGGCAGACGCAGTTCGGACTTAGCACTTTTCGGCTGTGCCTGGCTGGCGGCCCACTCACTCGATCGCCATGTCTGTTTGCCACAGTTTTCCCGGTGGTGCCGCACCCGGGCTCGCCCCGGCAGACGCAGTTTTCGCGCCGCCCCGGCAGACGCGGTTTTCGCGCCGCCCCGGCTGACGCGGTTTTTGCCGCCCCGGCTGACGCAGTTCGGACTTGGCACTTTTTGGGCTGAGCCTGGCTGGCGGCCCACTCACTCGATCGCCATGTCTGTTTGCCACAGTCTTCCCGGTGGTGCCGCACCCGGGCTCGCCCCGGCAGACGCGTTTTTTTTTCTTTCGCCCCGGCAGACGTGGTTCCCCCCCCCCCCTTTTCGCTCGCCCCGGCTGACGAGGTTTTCGCGCCGCCCCGGCTGACGCAGTTTTCGCGCCGCCCCGGCTGACGCGGTTTCGTGCCGCCCCGGCTGACGCGGTTTTCGCGCCGCCCCGGCTGACGCGGTTTTTGCGTCGCCCCGGCTGACACGGTTCGGACTTTGCACTTTTCGGCTGTGCCTGGCTGGCGGCCCACTCACTCGATCGCCATGTCTGTTTGCCACAGTTTTCCCGGTGGTGCCGCACCCGGGCTTGCCCCGGCAGACGCGTTTTTTTTTTTTCTTTTCGCCCCGGCTGACGCAGTTTTCGCCCCGCCCCGGCTGACGCGGTTTCGTGCCGCCCCGGCAGACGCGGTTTTTTGCGCCGCCCCGGCTGACGCGGTTTTTGCCGCCCCGGCTGACGCAGTTCGGACTTTGCACTTTTTGGCTGAGCCTGGCTGGCGGCCCACTCACTCGATCGCCATGTCTGTTTGCCACAGTTTTCCCGGTGGTGCCGCACCCGGGCTCGCCCCGGCAGACGCGTTTTTTTTTTTCCTTCGCCCCGGCAGACGTGGTTCCCCCCCCCCCTCCGTCTTTCTTTTTGTTTTTTTTTTTTCGCCGCGGCTGAAGTGGATTTTTCGGTGCCTCGACGCCCCGGTAGTCGCGGTTTTTCCGTTTCCGCACGGCCCCGGCTGACGCTGCTCGGTCACAGTCGCCTTTTGTGAGGATTGCAGACTTCTTGAGCGCGGGTGTTTTTTTTTTGTTGTTGTTGTTGTTTTATTACGCATTCGCTCCAGCAGACGCTGTTTAGACTTTTTGTTTCCTCTTTTATCCTGCGACGAGGTGACGAGGTTTATTCGGTGCCCCGCCGCCCCGGCTGAAGTGATTTTTCCTGTCCCGTGCCGCCCCGGCTGACGCGGTTGGGACTTCGCGTTTGTTCGGCCGCCACGGGTTTTGGCGCACTCGCTCGGTTGCTTGTTGTTGCCACTTGTTGCGAACCCAGGTTTCTTGAGCGAGCGCGGGCGTTTTTTCTTCCTTTCTTTCTTTGTTCTATGTGTTAGCGAATCGGCCTTTAATATCACACGAGGACTCACAACCAACAATTTTCAGTTTGAAGTGTAAAAAATCTGCAGGTGTTGACGTAACTGACTTGCCCCGTACCCTTGAGTACATCCATGAAGTTCTCGTAGTACTACTAAATCGCATTATTCCAAGTGGAGAAATTCCCATAAACTTGCAAACCTCTACACGAAAATCGGTGCGCGTGATAAAGTTGAAAATTATCGTCCGATATCAAATGTGCCTTCTATAACACAAATTCTAGGAAAAAAAAAAAAAACACTTGTTCGCCGTTCTCTGCGCCGTGACTGGCAGCACTCCGGCGAAGCGAAACGGGGTCGATTCGAGCACGATATCGGCGTCTTTCGACGTGCTCGCCGGCGACCGTCGCACGAGTACGTCGCACGAGCGCGTCTGCCGGGGCGCCGTTTGCGAAGCCGACGCAAAAGTGGGAACCGCCGCTCGGATGATCGCCGCTTTCGGCAGAGTGAGTGTTGGCACTCCGGGGAAGCGAAACAGCGTGAATGCGCCCACGAAATCGGCGTATTTTGAAGTGCCCGCCGGCGACCGTCGCACGAGTACGGTAAACCGCGTCAGCCGGGGCGTAGTTCGGGACGCCGACGAAAAAGTGGGAAGCGCAACTCGGATCTTCGCCGTTTTTGCAGGAGTGAGTGGCGGCCCTCCTGCGAGACCAAGAAGCATCGATTCGTGCACGAATTCGGCGCCTTTCGACGTGATCGCCGGCGACCGTCGCTCGAGTAGGGCAAACCGCGTCTGCCGGGGCGGGCTTCGGGACGCCGATGCGAAAGTGGGAAACGCTGCTCGGATGTTCGCCGTTTTTGGCCGAGTGAGTGCTGGCACTCGGGCGAAGCCAAACGGGGCCGATTACGGCACGATATCGGCGTCTTTCGACGTGCCCGGCGGCGACCGTCGCACGAGTACGGTAAACCGCGTCAGCCCGGGCGGAGTTCGGGACGCCGATGCGAAAGTGGAGAACGCCGCTCGGATCTTCGCCGTTTTTGGAGGAGTGAGTGGCGGCACTCCGGAGAAGCCAAGGAGCGCCAATTAGCGCACGATATCGGCGTCTTTCGACGCGCTCGCCGGCGACCGTCGAACGAGTAGGGCAAACCGCGTCTGCCGGGGCGGGGTTTACGACGCCGACGCAAAAGTGGGAACCGCCGCTCGGATGTTGGCCGTTTTTGGCAGAGTGAGTGCTGGCACACCGGCGACGCGAAAGAGCGCGAAAGCGCCCACGAAAGTGGCGTATTTGGACGTGCTTGACGGCGACCGCTGCAGGAGTACGAAAAACCACGTCAGCCGGGGCGAGCGACCCACGGCGGTCTGGGTGCTTATCGCTGCTATTATAGGGGCACCCCGGCAGACGCAGAAAAAAAAAATTTTTTTTCGACCTTCTTTTTTGCTGGTCGAGCTCGGGTAACCCAGGTCGCAATGGGAGCCGCGCACGAAAGCGGCGTCGCGAGACGCGTTCGCGGTCGCTAGTCGCACGAGCTCGGCAACCGCGTCAGCCGGCGCGGAGTTCGGGATGCCGACGGCTAAGTGGGTACCGCTGCTCGGATGTTCGCCGTTTTTGGCCGAGTGAGTGCTGGCACTCCGGCGAAGCGAAACGGGGCCGATTCGGGCACGATATCGGCGTATTTCGACGTGCTCGCCGGCGACCGTCGCACGAGTACGGCAAAGCGCGTCTGCCGGGGCGAGGTTTGCGATGCCGACGAAAAAGTGGGAAGCGCCGCTCGGATCTTCGCCGTTTTTGCAGGAGTGAGTGGCGGCCCTCCTGCGAGACCAAGAAGCATCGACTCGCGCACGATATCGGTGTCTTTCGACGTGCCCGCCGGCCACCGCCGCACGAGTACGGCAAACCGCGTATGCCGGGGCGGGGTTGGCGACGCCGACGCAAAAGTGGGAACCGCCACTAGGATGTTCGCCGTTTTTGGCAGAGTGAGTGCTGGCACACCGGCGACGCGAAAGAGCGCGAAAGCGCCCACGAAAGTGGCGTATTTGGACGTGCTTGACGGCGACCGCTGCAGGAGTACGAAAAACCACGTCAGCCGGGGCGAGCGACCCACGGCGGTCTGGGTGCTTATCGCTGCTATTATAGGGGCACCCCGGCAGACGCAGAAAAAAAAAATTTTTTTTCGACCTTCTTTTTTGCTGGTCGAGCTCGGGTAACCCAGGTCGCAATGGGAGCCGCGCACGAAAGCGGCGTCGCGAGACGCGTTCGCGGTCGCTAGTCGCACGAGCTCGGCAACCGCGTCAGCCGGCGCGGAGTTCGGGATGCCGACGGCTAAGTGGGTACCGCTGCTCGGATGTTCGCCGTTTTTGGCCGAGTGAGTGCTGGCACTCCGGCGAAGCGAAACGGGGCCGATTCGGGCACGATATCGGCGTATTTCGACGTGCTCGCCGGCGACCGTCGCACGAGTACGGCAAAGCGCGTCTGCCGGGGCGAGGTTTGCGATGCCGACGAAAAAGTGGGAAGCGCCGCTCGGATCTTCGCCGTTTTTGCAGGAGTGAGTGGCGGCCCTCCTGCGAGACCAAGAAGCATCGACTCGCGCACGATATCGGTGTCTTTCGACGTGCCCGCCGGCCACCGCCGCACGAGTACGGCAAACCGCGTATGCCGGGGCGGGGTTGGCGACGCCGACGCAAAAGTGGGAACCGCCACTAGGATGTTCGCCGTTTTTGGCAGAGTGAGTGCTGGCACTCCGGCGAAGCGAAAGAGCGCGAATGCGCCCACGAAAGTGGCGTGTTTGGACGTGCTTGACGACGACCACCGCAGGAAAACGAAAAACCACGTCAGCCGGGGCGAGCGACCCATGGCGGTCTGGGTGCTTATCGCTGCTATTATAGGGGCACCCCGGCAGACGCAAAAAAAAAAAAAATTTTTTTTCGACATTCTTTCTTGCTCGTCGACCTCGGGTGACCCAGGTCGCAGTGGGAGCCGCGCACGAAAGCGGCGTCGCGAGACGGCTTCGCGGTCGCTAGTCGCACGAGCTCGGCAACCGCGTCTGCCGGGGCGGAGTTCGGGACGCCGACGGCTAAGTGGGAACCGCCGCTCGGATGTTCGCCGTTTGTGGCCGAGTGAGTGCTGGCACTCCGGCGAAGCCAAACGGGGCCGATTCCGGCACGATATCGGCGTCTTTCTACGTGCTCGCCGGCGACCGTCGCACGAGTACGGCAAAGTGCGTCTGCCGGGGCGGGGTTTGCGACGCGTACGCAATAGTGAGAACCGTCGCTCGGATGTTCGTCGTCTTTCGCCGAGCCAGTGCTGGCACTCCGGCGAAGCCGAACGGAGCCGATTCGGGCACGATATCGGCGTCTTTCCACGTGCTCGCCGGCGACCGTCGCACGAGTACGGTAAACCGCGTCAGCCGGGGCGGAGTTCGGGACGCCGATGCGAAAGTGGGAAGCGCCGCTCGGATCTTCGCCGTTTTTGGAGGAGTCAGTGGCGGCACTCCGGTGAAGCCAAGGTGCGCCAATTCGCGCACGATATCGGCGTCTTTCGACGTGCCCGCCGGCCACCGTCGCACGAGTACGGCAAACCTCGTCTGCCGGGGCGGGGTTTGCGACGCCGACGCAAAAGTGGGAACCGCCGCTCGGATGTTCGCCGTTTTTGGCAGAGTGAGTGCTGGCACTCCGGCGAAGCGAAAGAGCGTGAATGCGCCCACGAAAGTAGCGTATTTGGACGTGCTTGACGGCGACCGCCGCAGGAGTACGAAAAACCACGTCAGCCGGGGCGAGCGACCCACGGCGGTCTGGGTGCTTATCGCTGCTATTATAGGGGCACCCCGGCAGACGCAGAAAGAAAAAAAAAAAAAATGGGGACATGGCGTGCGTCACCGTGCGGCTTCGCAGCGTTGCCGAAGTCGCCGAGCCCTTCGACTGAGCCGAACGGCGGACAGGGAACGTTGGTCGGCCGTTCTAACCTGTCGGTGCCACGCCGAGACGTCGTTAAGGAAAACCGCGTCGTGGGCCTCTACGACGCCGTCGAGTCGTTGTACGTTTGGTGTCCAGCGTGTCGGCGGCGAGTAGCGGACACGTCGTTCACGACTTCGGTCTTTCGCAGTCGACGCGAACTTGCGGAGAGTCGTGGTGCCTCACGTTTTCGGCAGAAACCGCGGCGGAATTTTCCCGTGCGTGCGCGCACGACCTCGGTGCTGTGCCGTCAGCGTAGTGTTGCACAAACTCGTGGCCTACCCAAGGTGCGGTACGTTTGCGGCCGTATCCTCGGTGGGAATTTCGTGAGTAGGGTCGCAAATTCTACGACCTCGGCGGGTTTGAGAGCGACGTAGACTTGTGGCACGCTCAACGTGCCACACGTTTCGGGGCACACCCGCGGTGAAATTTTCTCGAGTACGCTCGTATTAGTGCCCAAGGAGGTCTGGGTACTTATCGCTGCTATTATGTGGGGGTTCTCGTGAGCGGCGTACGCGAAAGCGACCGGGTGTCTGATATGCGGCGGGCTTCGGCCTCGTCAAGCGTGTCCTCGGGTCTGCTCCAGGGGAATCCACGGCATTCGTCTGCAGCCTCATCCGCTTGATGCGTTAGGGGCTGGTTGTCGGACGGTGCCGTTTTACCACGATATCGAGGTGTGTTCCGTGTCGTCCTCGGGCGATTCAGATGCGAAAGCGCCGAAGACGCGGGCGTGACCCGTCGTCTGGCGGCTTTGCAGTCTCGGCTCCGTTGCTAGTTCCGGCCGGTCCACCGACAGTGCAGCGGGCTTGGGCAACCCGCACGGCGCGACCGAGTCGATGCAACGAAAAAGAGCGAGCATGAACGTGCTTCTTGCCGCACGGCTCCCACTCGTCTTTCGGGAAGGTTGTGCCGTAGCGAGCTCGAACGCCGTCATCTCGGAGTGCAAAATAAGCGTGTTGGGGCGCCTGAAGGTGGCCTCCGCCGCACACAGACTGCGTCCGGCCCGCCGAAGGCGAGGACGGACGCGCAGTCGAACGATTACCTG
Organism: Rhipicephalus microplus; assembly: GCF_043290135.1. NCBI lineage: Eukaryota > Metazoa > Arthropoda > Arachnida > Ixodida > Ixodidae > Rhipicephalus > Rhipicephalus microplus. The sequence continues at coordinate 229,563 of NW_027464790.1, forward strand.
GTTGATCCTGCCAGTAATCATATGCTTGTCTCAAAGATTAAGCCATGCATGTCTAAGTACATGCCGAAATAAGGCGAAACCGCGAATGGCTCATTAAATCAGTTATGGTTCCTTAGATCGTTTCTTCCTACTTGGATAACTGTGGCAATTCTAGAGCTAATACATGCAGTGAGCCTGGAGCCCTTTGGGTAACGGGTGCTTTTATTAGACCAAGATCGATCGGGTTTCGGCCCGTATTGTGTGGTGACTCTGGATAACTTTGTGCTGATCGCATGGCCACGAGCCGGCGACGTTTCTTTCAAGTGTCTGCCTTATCAACTTTCGATGGTAGGTTACTTGCTTACCATGGTTGTTACGGGTAACGGAGAATCAGGGTTCGATTCCGGAGAGGGAGCCTGAGAAACGGCTACCACATCCAAGGAAGGCAGCAGGCGCGCAAATTACCCACTCCCGGCACGGGGAGGTAGTGACGAAAAATAACAATACGGGACTCTTTTGAGGCCCCGTAATTGAAATGAGTACACTCTAAATCCTTTAACGAGGATCAATTGGAGGGCAAGTCTGGTGCCAGCAGCCGCGGTAATTCCAGCTCCAATAGCGTATACTAAAGCTGCTGCGGTTAAAAAGCTCGTAGTTGGATCTCAGTTCCAGACGAGTAGTGCATCTACCCGATGCGACGGCTCGGACTGAACATCATGCCGGTTCTTTCTTGGTGCACTTCATTGTGTGCCTCGAGATGGCCGGTGCTTTTACTTTGAAAAAATTAGAGTGCTCAACGCAGGCGAGTCGCCTGAATAAACTTGCATGGAATAATAGAACAAGACCTCGTTTCTGTTCTGTTGGTTTTTGGAATACGAGGTAATGATTAAGAGGGACGGACGGGGGCATTCGTATTGCGGCGCTAGAGGTGAAATTCTTGGACCGTCGCAAGACGAACTACTGCGAAAGCATTTGCCAAGAATGTTTTCATTGATCAAGAACGAAAGTCAGAGGTTCGAAGGCGATCAGATACCGCCCTAGTTCTGACCATAAACGATGCCAACCAGCGATCCGCCTGAGTTACTCAAATGACTCGGCGGGCAGCTTCCGGGAAACCAAAGTATTTGGGTTCCGGGGGAAGTATGGTTGCAAAGCTGAAACTTAAAGGAATTGACGGAAGGGCACCACCAGGAGTGGAGCCTGCGGCTTAATTTGACTCAACACGGGAAAACTTACCCGGCCCGGACACTGGGAGGATTGACAGATTGAGAGCTCTTTCTTGATTCGGTGGATGGTGGTGCATGGCCGTTCTTAGTTGGTGGAGCGATTTGTCTGGTTAATTCCGATAACGAACGAGACTCTAGCCTATTAAATAGGTGCGGGGTTCCCAGCACCTTACAACCTTCTTAGAGGGACAAGCGGCTCCTAGCCGCACGAAACAGAGCAATAACAGGTCTGTGATGCCCTTAGATGTCCGGGGCCGCACGCGCGCTACACTGAAGGAAGCAGCGTGTCTTTATCCCTGTCTGAAAAGACTGGGTAACCCGTGGAACTTCTTTCGTGATTGGGATAGGGGCTTGCAATTGTTCCCCTTGAACGAGGAATTCCCAGTAAGCGCGAGTCATAAGCTCGCGTTGATTACGTCCCTGCCCTTTGTACACACCGCCCGTCGCTACTACCGATTGAATGATTTAGTGAGGTCTTCGGACCGATGTCCGGCGCGGCCTTTCGGTTGCGCCGGTCTGTTGGAAAGATGACCAAACTTGATCATTTAGAGGAAGTAAAAGTCGTAACAAGGTTTCCGTAGGTGAACCTGCGGAAGGATCATTAACGGATTGTGAAGGGTGAGTGCCTCAGCTGCGTCTGCGCCCGACACTTTCTGCCGCTGACCCCGTTTGGACGCGGGGTCGGCTTTTCCCCACGGGGCTGCCTGAATGTGGAGCGGCACCCCGTGACAAATTGTTGCGCCCAGCGGACGCCAACACCGCGACCTTGGACGGTCGGCCAGGTGGCGGACGCGGGTACAAACGGCGCAACGCACTCATAGGTCGGCTTTCGACCCGCCACTGCACCGTGGCTCGAAGCGCTCGAAATGCGCGACCCGACCGCTGCGGGACCGCCTAGTACTGTAAACAGGAGCGGCGGAGCGCGAACGGCGAGTCGTGGTTACGTCGGTAGAAGGCGAGGCTGCGCGTTCCCGAAACGCCAGCCGAGTGCCCTCCCGACCGTTCGAGCGTGCAAGAACGAGACCCGACAATCGCGCGGCGACTGCCAAGTACGAGAGGAACGGCACAAGCGTCGGCGGTCGGTCAAGGAACTGGCGATGTGACGGGTCCGCTGTGCACCAGTGCATACCGTCCCGCCGTCCGCGGCAAGCGCCTCCGCGTCCTCGGGTGACGGAGGCTGCCGGTCGGTTCTTGCAGGCGAGGGATCTCGCTGGCACCGGTTCGCGTTGACGCGCGGCCGGTCATGGCACGGCGATGCGACGGCCGAGGTGCGCAGTACTCGATGGAGGAACCGCACGCTCCGATGACCGTCCCGCCCTCCGCGGCGTATGCGTACCGACCGTAATGGTTGCAGCAGCGCCGGCCGGCTTTTGAATTCGCCACACGAAACACGGTGCGAGATCGCGGTTAGGGGAGCGTCGACGTTGCCAGGCGTTTTGCTTGCTGCCGAGGGAAAGGCGGCACGGCCACGTCGCGCTCGTCGCGATTAGCGGGTCTGCGCGCTTTGGGAAGGTGCCGCAACGACTTGCCGAAAGAGGAAGCACGGAAGAACGAGGGACTTGGACGTCCCGACAATTGAACGCACTTGCGGCCAGGCCCTTGCTGGCTTCGTTCTTCCGCCTCGAGTAGGCTCGTACGCGGCTCCGGCGCCGAAAGTGGTCCTTGGCACCGACTTCGGTGGACGTGGGAAGTGCCGCGCAAGTACGGCGCGCCTGGCTCCACCTGTTGGCTAA
>NW_027464790.1:237500-245000 GCF_043290135.1 Rhipicephalus microplus
GGTAGACTTGACGCTGCTGAAGTTTGATCGGGCTAGGTATAATAGTTTCTTTGTTATTCCGCAATAAAAATTAGGCCTAATCATAAAAAAAAATTAAATTGATAATATCACCTCGCAAAAGCATTTAAATCTTGTCCGCTTGATATATTAATAAACAGCATCTCATGGGCTACCAGGAGGCCCAATTCCGTACACTCTAGGCCCCTAATTAAGGTGCTAATTAGTAAAAAGCTCATCTCATTAAAACAATTTTTCAAAAAGATCTACAAACGCCACCAGAAAATAGCTAGTACCTCCTTTTAGAGCAAAACAGCCCGGTTTTTCCGTGTAAAAATAATTTTGATAGCTTGAAGCAACCGGTAGTTACAGAGATAGAAAGAATTTAACGAGAAACGTGAATAAACGTGTGGCGCCCGCGTCTTCCCTCGCCCTTGCCCAGAGGAGGAGGGCGGCTCACCGCTCGGGGAAAGGGGGCGCTCATCAGATCGGAGCCTCTGAACACGTGTTTTCCTTCTTTTTCTTTTTTTTTACGATAGCTTTCAAATACAGGGATAGCCTTTGGTGATTTCGCTTTCGCACTCCTCTCGTATTTTGATGAGAGGAACATCCTCCAAAGGTTTGCAAAATTCTAGGATCAATAGAAGAAGTTATAGCGGTTTTAGTCACCCCGTGTATTCCTTCCTTAGAAAGCATAGGGCACGGTAGACAATCCTATCCACCACAATCAAAGCAATCTAAGTGCCATCGACGAAAACCGAGTCGACTATTAGATTATACATCCTTGAGTTTATAGAATAACAGAAAATCAAAGTGTATTTTGCCGTAACAACGTGGGAACAAGCGTTCGTAAACTCTACACAAACAGCGTCAAGGGGGCAGCCATTTTGAATGCGAACGACATCGCAAACAAATCTGCATTCATCGAGCTCGAAATCACGTAGTAAACAAAACTTCTCTGGTAGCTTGGAAGAACATAAGGGGCTTAACAACTACCCAGTAGTATTTTTCGAATTACATAGTTAATTGAAGAGAAACTGGATCCTCTTTCCCCCACTTAAACACATACTGCACGGAACTAAGTAGTCGAGTATTCATACTGCACGCAACTAGGGCAGAATCTGATAAAAAGCACTCCTTGGTGAATAGAGCCAGGTAGGGAACGTTAGATAGTCACGGGTTGGGGATCAGGGGGCCCTCAACAATGACTGGAGAGACAAAAACAAAGAAAAGTGTCACAAAGGAACGGAGTAAGGAAGGAAAAAAGAAAGAAAAGAACGAAACTACTTGCAGCACCTCAATGCAGGGCGCGCTAGTCAGTGAGAAAACAAAAGTAGGTGAGGACAAATGTAAGGAAAATCCAGAAGGGATTGATTCAAAGGCAAAAAGGTCAGCTAGCCCCGACTATTGGAACGTCAGTACAGATCTGAGACTACCATTCTCGGAAATCCGGCCACGTATGGCAAATCAACTGAAGCAGCAATCCCGTACAGAGACAGAGAACGACGAGGTCAGTAGAGATATAGAGGGAGGTAAGATGGAGTCACCCAGAGAGGAGGGTGAGGGTCAAGGCCTACGAGACCTCAGAACGAGTGCAATCCTCGACTGCGATAAGGAGTTCCTTGATCTCCTCATGGTTACTCAACATGAGGTCCCCCAGGCAAGTCAGCACCTGAGAGGCCTATTGGACGAGTTTCAGAAGGTTAAAGAGATTGCGCTGCAGGTGGTGGAGAAGAATGCTTACCTAGAGGGACGCGTGAGAGAACTAGCAAAGACCAAACCGGCTGAAATTAGGACCTTTGCGGAGGTAACGAGGACAAATCTGGCTAACCAAGAACGGGACGGTGAAAATAGAAGCACACCCAGTGAGAGGAAAGCAGTACTCCTAGTGAGGGCCCCTGAAGACGAGGAAGAGACTAGCTCTGGAGAGGTACGAGAAAGACTGGTCAGGCACTTTGACCCCATAACGCTTGGCCTCAAGAACGTTGCTCTCAGGCCAATCAGAGGTGGAGTAGCAGTAACCACCACCTCCGCAACGGCAGTTAAGAAATTGCAAGACAGTATAAGAGAACACGAGCAGACAAAACAGTTCGAAACAAAAATAGTAGATACAGCCAAACCGGAAATTAGGCTGATCTCGGTGGACAGTAAGGTAGACTCCGAAGACATCTCAAGAATACTTCTGGAGCAAAATGAGATCGAAGGAGCTGTGAAAGATATTAAGGTAGTCTGGAGGACAGAGAGGAAATCCGGCTCTCAAGTCACACTGCGCATTTCCAATACAGGACTGGCCAAGGAAATAGTGCAGAAGAAAAGAGTCAACATTGGCTGGTCTAGGTGTAGAGTCTTAGAAAACGTGTACCTCCCCAAGTGCACATACTGCACGAGACTGGGGCACAGAGAGGGGAACTGCTATGCCAAGAAGGCACGATGTACTGAATGTGGCGGAAACCACTACTACAAAGATTGCAGGGAGGAAGGGAAAAGTTGTCCTCTCTGCGTAGATGCAGGGAAGGAAGCAGTGGACCACTCGATGTGGGACGGGCCATGCCCCACATTCGAGGACCGATACCAAAAGAAGAGGCGAGAGCTAGGTTTTGCATAAAACTTTCCCACCTAGGCACCAGTAGACTATCTCTTTAACCAGGCGAATTAGGTAATCAGCACTTTTTGACCACAGTAGAAAAAAAAAAATATATAAAAATGGAAGGTATGAACAAATTGGTGTGTTTACAAATAAATCTAGGTCGCTCCTTTCGAGCGACAAGTAATTTGACGAACCTTCACTTAGAACAGAACCAGGATGTTTCATTCATACAAGAACCATATCACTTAAAAAACAAGGTTATCGGGTTCCCCATTAGAACTAGAATTATACAATCAGACGACAATCCAAAAACGGCAACAATAGTGCATAACGAGAGAATTGGAATCTTTCCCTTAAAAATTAAACAAACATTGATAGTAGCGAGATTGACTTGGAACAACATTGAATTACTGACAATAAACTGTTATTTTCCGCCGCAATCAGATACATTACCAATATTACTGGAAATAGAAGAGATCCTCAACAAGTCCCAACCTGCGGACAATATACTAATTATCGGGGACTTCAACGCGAAAAACATAATCTGGGGAGGGGAAACAACAAATCAAAGAGGCATAGAAGTTTTAGAATTTATCAATAGAAACAACCTTACTGTTTTAAATGACCCACAGTCATTACCAACTTTTCAATCCTCGAATGGCAGAAGCTGGATAGACCTTTCTATAAGCTCGATTCCCTTGGGTGAAAACATTCTTAATTGGGAGGTATTAGAGGAGGACAGCCTTAGCGACCATCGCTTCATTAAAATTGAACTTTTCAAGGTCAAAACCAAGAAGGAAAAAAGATTAACAAAAATGGGGGAAAAGAAAGTATTAGAGGAGCTACGAGAAGACAGATGGCTTCGAACCACGGCCCAGAGGACAATAGAAAATAGGAACCAGCTGGAAACCATAGTAAACCAATTCTACAGAAAGATTGAAGAGCTTGAAAAGAAACATTCAAAACATGTTAGCAATGATGACAAGAAGCAGAAAGCGTGGTGGAATGCAGAATTAGAACTAAAAAGGAAAAAAGTAAGAGCTTTACGGAGAAGGTACCAAAGGTGTTCAAACGAGCTCAGAGAGGATTTCAAGAAAGCATACCAAGAAGGTCAAAAGAACTATCAGAAGGACATAATTGAAGCCAAAACCAAATCGTGGAAAACATACTGTAGTAAGCAAGAAAAGAATCCATTTTCTCTACCGTATAAACTTGCGGCAAATAAAATAAAGAGGAAAATTGTATTTCAAGGTTTAATCAAGGAAAATGGAGAGACAACCGCTACCGAGGAAGAGACGATAAGATATATACTTAATAACCTCTATGCAACGAATGAGGACACCGGAGAGATATATAGAGAAGATAGCGAACATGAAGAAAAAGATGATGACGAGTACGAACACATAGATGTCACGGAAACCGAAGTGGATTATGTTGTAAACAACATAAGGAAAAATATCAGCCCAGGGCCCGACAAAATAAAGACGGAATTCATACAGAGAGTGTACCACATGCATAAAAAGTTTTTCATTAACATCTTTAATGCAGCATTAAAAATTCGTCATTTCCCATCAGCTTGGAAGATATCAAAAGTAATTCTTATACCAAAGAACAGGGGCAAAGGACAGCAACAAGTGAACAAGTATAGGCCAATTGCCATTAACTCCATCCTCGGGAAAATTTTTGAAAAAGTGATATACTATCGACTCTACCATTACTTCGATACTCGTGAATTATTCCCAGAAAATCAATTTGGATTTACGTATGGCAAATCGGCCATCACCGCACTGTACAAACTAAAACGAGACATAGTACATTCCCTTGAAAATAAAGACAATATTATAGTAATTTCATTAGACATAACCAACGCATTCGGGAATATAATTGTTGATAGAGTAAAAAAAAGATTTAGGGATTTAGAAATACCCAAGGAACTGAGTCAATTGGTATTGCACATGCTAGAAGACAGATCAATCAGCTATGAACTGGGGGAAAACAAAATTCAGCTAAAGCTAAACAAAGGAGCACCACAAGGCTCCCCCCTAAGTCCGTTTCTATGGAACATAATTGTTTCCGAATTATTAGTGGCAGAAATGCCAGAAACTACCACCATACAAGCATTTGCAGATGATTTAACAGTAGTGGTTAGGGGCAAAAGTAGAGCTAAACTAGAAGCGGAGGCCGCGAAAGCACTGACGACTATACACGAATGGAGCACCCGAAATGAGCTGAACTTCAGCCTGGAGAAATGTGAATTCATCAACCTAGGGGCCGCGTATAAGAATAGATCTCCAGTCATTAAAATTAACGGCATTTCAATTAAGCGAGTCCAACAAACGAAAATTTTGGGGGTGATATTCGACAGTAAACTTTCGTTTATACCACATTTAAAAATGGTGAAGCAAAGAATCCAAAGGATTACGTCTGGTCTGGCACAATTTACAGGAACGAGTTGGGGTATGACCCCAAAACACCTCCGACAAATCTACTTAGGGGGAATAGAACGCATGATAGTATATGGCTCTCCAATATGGTACCCGGCAATATCCGCACGGAACAAGATTAACACAGAGAAGATAAATAGACTGAAGGCAATTCAGAGAATCCCCTTGTCAAAAATTGCTAAATCTTTTCATACAGTATCGAACGCAGCACTAAATATTGTCTGCAACATTCCCCCGGTACACATAACAATAGAACGAGAAAACACAATTTTTAACATAATTCATGGAGACGGAAAATTCGTGTTTAATGGTCAGGCTTTCGGGAAAGAAGATATCGCAACCAAGATTCGGCCATCCCAAACACACCCAGCAAAAAAGAGAAAATATGACTACTCAAAGTCAATCGAGGCAACCGATTACAGCTTTTATACCGACGGATCGGCTATGGGAAACAAAATTGGCGCAGCCTTCGTCATCATAGACAAGTTTGGCAGAGCAATAAAATACAAACAAATGAAACTTCCAGAACACTCAAACAATTTCGAAGCTGAGACAGTAGCTATCTATGAAGCCATAAAAGAAATGGGCACAATGAGCCAAACTAATACATACCAGATAGTAACAGACAGTTTATCAACACTAGAAGCTCTCAAAAACCCAAATAACACGAACCCATTCGTTCATAAAATTCGACTACAACTAAACCAATTAAAAAATATTAAGGTAAGACTTGTATATACGCCGGCACATATGGGAACTACAGGTAACGAGCTTGCCGACCAATTGGCTAAGGAGGCGACCAAAGAGGGCGAAGAATACTCAGTTCCAATATCAATATCGTTCATCAAAAATGAACTTCGAAAACAAGGCGTGCTTGAATGGAATAAATACTGGAATCTGCAAGGCAAAGATTCATACACTTACCAATGGATAAAGAACACAAAACTCATCCCAACATCTTTCCCACCGAACTACTGGTTAGTTCAGGCAGTTACAGGACATGGCCGTTTCCCTTTTTATTTCAAGCGATTTGCCATAACGGACCATGAGCAATGCGTGTGCGGAGTTGAAGCACCATCATTCGACCACTACTTAGACTCATGCAAATTAACAGCCAAGGAAATTCAAACATTGAAACAAAAATACACCAAACCGTCTAACTCCAAACTGGAGATTATTGGGGACGAAGAAAGCATTGCAGTGATAGAGGAAATAGTTCAGAATATAAACGAAAAAATCTTACGAGCATAATAATACATCGGAGCTCACTGGGACTGGAAAAATCAAAGTATGAGTCAGGAAAAAAAAATGGAAATTAAGGAGAAGTTCTCACAACAAACTTAAGTAAGTAAATCCCCTCCGTGGCCCAATTTCGTCGTTGGGAGGGGCAATCACTGCACGAAATTACATGGACACGCACCATGGCATAATTCTCGACACAGAAAACATCAAGTGCCACGTTCCTTCATCACCGCAACGGGTTGTTGGTAGATCTGGAACAAAGAGTTCACCAATAGATCCCAGACCCGAACTTCATCAATAAGCGGGGTTGTTGGTTGATCACGGGCACCTAGCCCGACCTAGGATCCCAGACCCACGCTTCCACGAGCAGGGTCGCTGGTCGATCAAAGACATTATGTCCCATCTGGACCAAAGGGTTCACCAATAGACCACAGACCCGAACTTCATCAATAAGCGGGGTTGTTGGTAGATCAAGGGGCACCGAACCCTACCTAAGATCCCAGACCCACGCTTCCACGAGCAGGGTCGCTGGTCGATCAAGTACATTATGTCTTAAGCTAAGATCCCAGACCCACGCAATCTCCAAGAAGGAACACCAGCAGGAAAAAAAAAAGGAACAACACGGCACAATCAAAAGTACTCAGGAGGAGATCCGTGCACTCACCCCCGGCTGGCATGTTTGGGCCACGGAGGCACTGAAATAACAAACATTTAAATTACCCCAATTCAACCACAAACATTTCTCTCCCAGTGAGCACCAAAGTCAAACAAAAGAATCACTTCAGGAATTGGGAGGCCAACAGGGAGTAGGGCGAAGGGACAAAACCAGGGGAATATAAAGGGGCGACACTATTAAAAGATAGGGCAGCCGCGCAACAGAATGCCACACAAAATTCGACATTATAGGAGTTTGCCGCTAGCGAAAGGAACCACAGAGGAATAGGAAGGGAAAGAGAAAAAGAGCAGGAACATGAACAAACAATAAAGAAAAGACAAGAGGGAAAAAAAAAACAATGAAGCAAGATCATAGAATATCAACCAAGTTCGAGTAACAGAACCGATTGGCCGGCAAGCAAACCAACATACATGGCAGGAATAAAACAAACGAAACTCACACAAAAGAGGCAACGAAACAGGTTCCACCAGCCCTCTAATCATAACTACCGCCCCTTAGAGCTTCCACAACAGGCACCCTACCCACACATAGCTAAAGATCACCACCTAAATTAG
>NW_027464790.1:250000-262500 GCF_043290135.1 Rhipicephalus microplus
TTTCGTGCCGCCCCGGCAGACGCGGTTTTCGCGCCGCCCCGGCTGACGCGGTTTCGTGCCGCCCCGGCAGACGCAGTTCGGACTTAGCACTTTTCGGCTGTGCCTGGCTGGCGGCCCACTCACTCGATCGCCATGTCTGTTTGCCACAGTTTTCCCGGTGGTGCCGCACCCGGGCTCGCCCCGGCTGACGCAGTTTTCGCGCCGCCCCGGCTGACGCGGTTTCGTGCCGCCCCGGCAGACGCGGTTTTCGCGCCGCCCCGGCTGACGCGGTTTCGTGCCGCCCCGGCAGATGCAGTTCGGACTTAGCACTTTTCGGCTGTGCCTGGCTGGCGGCCCACTCACTCGATCGCCATGTCTGTTTGCCACAGTTTTCCCGGTGGTGCCGCACCCGGGCTCGCCCCGGCAGACGCGTTTTTTTTTTTCTTTCGCCCCGGCTGACGCAGTTTTCGCGCCGCCCCGGCTGACGCGGTTTCGTGCCGCCCCGGCAGACGCGGTTTTTTTGCGCCGCCCCGGCTGACGCGGTTTTTGCCGCCCCGGCTGACGCAGTTCGGACTTGGCACTTTTTGGCTGAGCCTGGCTGGTGGCCCACTCACTCGATCGCCATGTCTGTTAGCCACAGTTTTCCCGGTGGTGCCGCACCCGGGCTCGCCCCGGCTGACGCAGTTTTCGCGCCGCCCCGGCAGACGCGGTTTTCGCGCCGCCCCGGCTGACGCGGTTTTTGCCGCCCCGGCTGACGCAGTTCGGACTTGGCACTTTTTGGGCTGAGCCTGGCTGGCGGCCCACTCACTCGATCGCCATGTCTGTTTGCCACAGTCTTCCCGGTGGTGCCGCACCCGGGCTCGCCCCGGCAGACGCGTTTTTTTTTTCTTTCGCCCCGGCAGACGTGGTTCCCCCCCCCCCCCCCTTTTCGCTCGCCCCGGCTGACGAGGTTTTCGCGCCGCCCCGGCTGACGCAGTTTTCGCGCCGCCCCGGCTGACGCGGTTTCGTGCCGCCCCGGCTGACGCGGTTTTCGCGCCGCCCCGGCTGACGCGGTTTTTGCGTCGCCCCGGCTGACACGGTTCGGACTTTGCACTTTTCGGCTGTGCCTGGCTGGCGGCCCACTCACTCGATCGCCATGTCTGTTTGCCACAGTTTTCCCGGTGGTGCCGCACCCGGGCTCGCCCCGGCTGACGCAGTTTTCGCGCCGCCCCGGCTGACGCGGTTTCGTGCCGCCCCGGCAGACGCGGTTTTCGCGCCGCCCCGGCTGACGCGGTTTCGTGCCGCCCCGGCAGACGCAGTTCGGACTTAGCACTTTTCGGCTGTGCCTGGCTGGCGGCCCACTCACTCGATCGCCATGTCTGTTTGCCACAGTTTTCCCGGTGGTGCCGCACCCGGGCTCGCCCCGGCTGACGCAGTTTTCGCGCCGCCCCGGCTGACGCGGTTTCGTGCCGCCCCGGCAGACGCGGTTTTCGCGCCGCCCCGGCTGACGCGGTTTCGTGCCGCCCCGGCAGACGCAGTTCGGACTTAGCACTTTTCGGCTGTGCCTGGCTGGCGGCCCACTCACTCGATCGCCATGTCTGTTTGCCACAGTTTTCCCGGTGGTGCCGCACCCGGGCTCGCCCCGGCAGACGCGTTTTTTTTTTTTTCTTTCGCCCCGGCTGACGCAGTTTTCGCGCCGCCCCGGCTGACGCGGTTTCGTGCCGCCCCGGCAGACGCGGTTTTTTGCGCCGCCCCGGCTGACGCGGTTTTTGCCGCCCCGGCTGACGCAGTTCGGACTTAGCACTTTTCGGCTGTGCCTGGCTGGCGGCCCACTCACTCGATCGCCATGTCTGTTTGCCACAGTTTTCCCGGTGGTGCCGCACCCGGGCTCGCCCCGGCTGACGCAGTTTTCGCGCCGCCCCGGCTGACGCGGTTTCGTGCCGCCCCGGCAGACGCGGTTTTCGCGCCGCCCCGGCTGACGCGGTTTCGTGCCGCCCCGGCAGACGCAGTTCGGACTTAGCACTTTTCGGCTGTGCCTGGCTGGCGGCCCACTCACTCGATCGCCATGTCTGTTTGCCACAGTTTTCCCGGTGGTGCCGCACCCGGGCTCGCCCCGGCTGACGCAGTTTTCGCGCCGCCCCGGCTGACGCGGTTTCGTGCCGCCCCGGCAGACGCGGTTTTCGCGCCGCCCCGGCTGACGCGGTTTCGTGCCGCCCCGGCAGACGCAGTTCGGACTTAGCACTTTTCGGCTGTGCCTGGCTGGCGGCCCACTCACTCGATCGCCATGTCTGTTTGCCACAGTTTTCCCGGTGGTGCCGCACCCGGGCTCGCCCCGGCAGACGCGTTTTTTTTTTCTTTCGCCCCGGCTGACGCAGTTTTCGCGCCGCCCCGGCTGACGCGGTTTCGTGCCGCCCCGGCAGACGCGGTTTTTTTGCGCCGCCCCGGCTGACGCGGTTTTTGCCGCCCCGGCTGACGCAGTTCGGACTTGGCACTTTTTGGCTGAGCCTGGCTGGTGGCCCACTCACTCGATCGCCATGTCTGTTAGCCACAGTTTTCCCGGTGGTGCCGCACCCGGGCTCGCCCCGGCTGACGCAGTTTTCGCGCCGCCCCGGCAGACGCGGTTTTCGCGCCGCCCCGGCTGACGCGGTTTTTGCCGCCCCGGCTGACGCAGTTCGGACTTGGCACTTTTTGGGCTGAGCCTGGCTGGCGGCCCACTCACTCGATCGCCATGTCTGTTTGCCACAGTCTTCCCGGTGGTGCCGCACCCGGGCTCGCCCCGGCAGACGCGTTTTTTTTTTCTTTCGCCCCGGCAGACGTGGTTCTCCCCCCCCCCTTTTCGCTCGCCCCGGCTGACGAGGTTTTCGCGCCGCCCCGGCTGACGCAGTTTTCGCGCCGCCCCGGCTGACGCGGTTTCGTGCCGCCCCGGCTGACGCGGTTTTCGCGCCGCCCCGGCTGACGCGGTTTTTGCGTCGCCCCGGCTGACACGGTTCGGACTTTGCACTTTTCGGCTGTGCCTGGCTGGCGGCCCACTCACTCGATCGCCATGTCTGTTTGCCACAGTTTTCCCGGTGGTGCCGCACCCGGGCTTGCCCCGGCAGACGCGTTTTTTTTTTTTCTTTTCGCCCCGGCTGACGCAGTTTTCGCCCCGCCCCGGCTGACGCGGTTTCGTGCCGCCCCGGCAGACGCGGTTTTTTGCGCCGCCCCGGCTGACGCGGTTTTTGCCGCCCCGGCTGACGCAGTTCGGACTTTGCACTTTTTGGCTGAGCCTGGCTGGCGGCCCACTCACTCGATCGCCATGTCTGTTTGCCACAGTTTTCCCGGTGGTGCCGCACCCGGGCTCGCCCCGGCAGACGCGTTTTTTTTTTTCCTTCGCCCCGGCAGACGTGGTTCCCCCCCCCCCTCCGTCTTTCTTTTTGTTTTTTTTTTTCGCCGCGGCTGAAGTGGATTTTTCGGTGCCTCGACGCCCCGGTAGTCGCGGTTTTTCCGTTTCCGCACGGCCCCGGCTGACGCTGCTCGGTCACAGTCGCCTTTTGTGAGGATTGCAGACTTCTTGAGCGCGGGTGTTTTTTTTTGTTGTTGTTGTTGTTTTATTACGCATTCGCTCCAGCAGACGCTGTTTAGACTTTTTGTTTCCTCTTTTATCCTGCGACGAGGTGACGAGGTTTATTCGGTGCCCCGCCGCCCCGGCTGAAGTGATTTTTCCTGTCCCGTGCCGCCCCGGCTGACGCGGTTGGGACTTCGCGTTTGTTCGGCCGCCACGGGTTTTGGCGCACTCGCTCGGTTGCTTGTTGTTGCCACTTGTTGCGAACCCAGGTTTCTTGAGCGAGCGCGGGCGTTTTTTCTTCCTTTCTTTCTTTGTTCTATGTGTTAGCGAATCGGCCTTTAATATCACACGAGGACTCACAACCAACAATTTTCAGTTTGAAGTGTAAAAAATCTGCAGGTGTTGACGTAACTGACTTGCCCCGTACCCTTGAGTACATCCATGAAGTTCTCGTAGTACTACTAAATCGCATTATTCCAAGTGGAGAAATTCCCATAAACTTGCAAACCTCTACACGAAAATCGGTGCGCGTGATAAAGTTGAAAATTATCGTCCGATATCAAATGTGCCTTCTATAACACAAATTCTAGGAAAAAAAAAAAAAACACTTGTTCGCCGTTTTCTGCGCCGTGACTGGCAGCACTCCGGCGAAGCGAAACGGGGTCGATTCGAGCACGATATCGGCGTCTTTCGACGTGCTCGCCGGCGACCGTCGCACGAGTACGTCGCACGAGCGCGTCTGCCGGGGCGCCGTTTGCGAAGCCGACGCAAAAGTGGGAACCGCCGCTCGGATGATCGCCGCTTTCGGCAGAGGGAGTGTTGGCACTCCGGGGAAGCGAAACAGCGTGAATGCGCCCACGAAATCGGCGTATTTTGAAGTGCCCGCCGGCGACCGTCGCACGAGTACGGTAAACCGCGTCAGCCGGGGCGTAGTTCGGGACGCCGACGAAAAAGTGGGAAGCGCAACTCGGATCTTCGCCGTTTTTGCAGGAGTGAGTGGCGGCCCTCCTGCGAGACCAAGAAGCATCGATTCGTGCACGAATTCGGCGCCTTTCGACGTGATCGCCGGCGACCGTCGCTCGAGTAGGGCAAACCGCGTCTGCCGGGGCGGGCTTCGGGACGCCGATGCGAAAGTGGGAAACGCTGCTCGGATGTTCGCCGTTTTTGGCCGAGTGAGTGCTGGCACTCGGGCGAAGCCAAACGGGGCCGATTACGGCACGATATCGGCGTCTTTCGACGTGCCCGGCGGCGACCGTCGCACGAGTACGGTAAACCGCGTCAGCCCGGGCGGAGTTCGGGACGCCGATGCGAAAGTGGAGAACGCCGCTCGGATCTTCGCCGTTTTTGGAGGAGTGAGTGGCGGCACTCCGGAGAAGCCAAGGAGCGCCAATTAGCGCACGATATCGGCGTCTTTCGACGCGCTCGCCGGCGACCGTCGAACGAGTAGGGCAAACCGCGTCTGCCGGGGCGGGGTTTACGACGCCGACGCAAAAGTGGGAACCGCCGCTCGGATGTTGGCCGTTTTTGGCAGAGTGAGTGCTGGCACACCGGCGACGCGAAAGAGCGCGAAAGCGCCCACGAAAGTGGCGTATTTGGACGTGCTTGACGGCGACCGCTGCAGGAGTACGAAAAACCACGTCAGCCGGGGCGAGCGACCCACGGCGGTCTGGGTGCTTATCGCTGCTATTATAGGGGCACCCCGGCAGACGCAGAAAAAAAAAATTTTTTTTCGACCTTCTTTTTTGCTGGTCGAGCTCGGGTAACCCAGGTCGCAATGGGAGCCGCGCACGAAAGCGGCGTCGCGAGACGCGTTCGCGGTCGCTAGTCGCACGAGCTCGGCAACCGCGTCAGCCGGCGCGGAGTTCGGGATGCCGACGGCTAAGTGGGTACCGCTGCTCGGATGTTCGCCGTTTTTGGCCGAGTGAGTGCTGGCACTCCGGCGAAGCGAAACGGGGCCGATTCGGGCACGATATCGGCGTATTTCGACGTGCTCGCCGGCGACCGTCGCACGAGTACGGCAAAGCGCGTCTGCCGGGGCGAGGTTTGCGATGCCGACGAAAAAGTGGGAAGCGCCGCTCGGATCTTCGCCGTTTTTGCAGGAGTGAGTGGCGGCCCTCCTGCGAGACCAAGAAGCATCGACTCGCGCACGATATCGGTGTCTTTCGACGTGCCCGCCGGCCACCGCCGCACGAGTACGGCAAACCGCGTATGCCGGGGCGGGGTTGGCGACGCCGACGCAAAAGTGGGAACCGCCACTAGGATGTTCGCCGTTTTTGGCAGAGTGAGTGCTGGCACACCGGCGACGCGAAAGAGCGCGAAAGCGCCCACGAAAGTGGCGTATTTGGACGTGCTTGACGGCGACCGCTGCAGGAGTACGAAAAACCACGTCAGCCGGGGCGAGCGACCCACGGCGGTCTGGGTGCTTATCGCTGCTATTATAGGGGCACCCCGGCAGACGCAGAAAAAAAAATTTTTTTTCGACCTTCTTTTTTGCTGGTCGAGCTCGGGTAACCCAGGTCGCAATGGGAGCCGCGCACGAAAGCGGCGTCGCGAGACGCGTTCGCGGTCGCTAGTCGCACGAGCTCGGCAACCGCGTCAGCCGGCGCGGAGTTCGGGATGCCGACGGCTAAGTGGGTACCGCTGCTCGGATGTTCGCCGTTTTTGGCCGAGTGAGTGCTGGCACTCCGGCGAAGCGAAACGGGGCCGATTCGGGCACGATATCGGCGTATTTCGACGTGCTCGCCGGCGACCGTCGCACGAGTACGGCAAAGCGCGTCTGCCGGGGCGAGGTTTGCGATGCCGACGAAAAAGTGGGAAGCGCCGCTCGGATCTTCGCCGTTTTTGCAGGAGTGAGTGGCGGCCCTCCTGCGAGACCAAGAAGCATCGACTCGCGCACGATATCGGTGTCTTTCGACGTGCCCGCCGGCCACCGCCGCACGAGTACGGCAAACCGCGTATGCCGGGGCGGGGTTGGCGACGCCGACGCAAAAGTGGGAACCGCCACTAGGATGTTCGCCGTTTTTGGCAGAGTGAGTGCTGGCACTCCGGCGAAGCGAAAGAGCGCGAATGCGCCCACGAAAGTGGCGTGTTTGGACGTGCTTGACGACGACCACCGCAGGAAAACGAAAAACCACGTCAGCCGGGGCGAGCGACCCATGGCGGTCTGGGTGCTTATCGCTGCTATTATAGGGGCACCCCGGCAGACGCAAAAAAAAAAAAATTTTTTTTCGACATTCTTTCTTGCTCGTCGACCTCGGGTGACCCAGGTCGCAGTGGGAGCCGCGCACGAAAGCGGCGTCGCGAGACGGCTTCGCGGTCGCTAGTCGCACGAGCTCGGCAACCGCGTCTGCCGGGGCGGAGTTCGGGACGCCGACGGCTAAGTGGGAACCGCCGCTCGGATGTTCGCCGTTTGTGGCCGAGTGAGTGCTGGCACTCCGGCGAAGCCAAACGGGGCCGATTCCGGCACGATATCGGCGTCTTTCTACGTGCTCGCCGGCGACCGTCGCACGAGTACGGCAAAGTGCGTCTGCCGGGGCGGGGTTTGCGACGCGTACGCAATAGTGAGAACCGTCGCTCGGATGTTCGTCGTCTTTCGCCGAGCCAGTGCTGGCACTCCGGCGAAGCCGAACGGAGCCGATTCGGGCACGATATCGGCGTCTTTCCACGTGCTCGCCGGCGACCGTCGCACGAGTACGGTAAACCGCGTCAGCCGGGGCGGAGTTCGGGACGCCGATGCGAAAGTGGGAAGCGCCGCTCGGATCTTCGCCGTTTTTGGAGGAGTCAGTGGCGGCACTCCGGTGAAGCCAAGGTGCGCCAATTCGCGCACGATATCGGCGTCTTTCGACGTGCCCGCCGGCCACCGTCGCACGAGTACGGCAAACCTCGTCTGCCGGGGCGGGGTTTGCGACGCCGACGCAAAAGTGGGAACCGCCGCTCGGATGTTCGCCGTTTTTGGCAGAGTGAGTGCTGGCACTCCGGCGAAGCGAAAGAGCGTGAATGCGCCCACGAAAGTAGCGTATTTGGACGTGCTTGACGGCGACCGCCGCAGGAGTACGAAAAACCACGTCAGCCGGGGCGAGCGACCCACGGCGGTCTGGGTGCTTATCGCTGCTATTATAGGGGCACCCCGGCAGACGCAGAAAGAAAAAAAAAAAAAATGGGGACATGGCGTGCGTCACCGTGCGGCTTCGCAGCGTTGCCGAAGTCGCCGAGCCCTTCGACTGAGCCGAACGGCGGACAGGGAACGTTGGTCGGCCGTTCTAACCTGTCGGTGCCACGCCGAGACGTCGTTAAGGAAAACCGCGTCGTGGGCCTCTACGACGCCGTCGAGTCGTTGTACGTTTGGTGTCCAGCGTGTCGGCGGCGAGTAGCGGACACGTCGTTCACGACTTCGGTCTTTCGCAGTCGACGCGAACTTGCGGAGAGTCGTGGTGCCTCACGTTTTCGGCAGAAACCGCGGCGGAATTTTCCCGTGCGTGCGCGCACGACCTCGGTGCTGTGCCGTCAGCGTAGTGTTGCACAAACTCGTGGCCTACCCAAGGTGCGGTACGTTTGCGGCCGTATCCTCGGTGGGAATTTCGTGAGTAGGGTCGCAAATTCTACGACCTCGGCGGGTTTGAGAGCGACGTAGACTTGTGGCACGCTCAACGTGCCACACGTTTCGGGGCACACCCGCGGTGAAATTTTCTCGAGTACGCTCGTATTAGTGCCCAAGGAGGTCTGGGTACTTATCGCTGCTATTATGTGGGGGTTCTCGTGAGCGGCGTACGCGAAAGCGACCGGGTGTCTGATATGCGGCGGGCTTCGGCCTCGTCAAGCGTGTCCTCGGGTCTGCTCCAGGGGAATCCACGGCAGTCGTCTGCAGCCTCATCCGCTTGATGCGTTAGGGGCTGGTTGTCGGACGGTGCCGTTTTACCACGATATCGAGGTGTGTTCCGTGTCGTCCTCGGGCGATTCAGATGCGAAAGCGCCGAAGACGCGGGCGTGACCCGTCGTCTGGCGGCTTTGCAGTCTCGGCTCCGTTGCTAGTTCCGGCCGGTCCACCGACAGTGCAGCGGGCTTGGGCAACCCGCACGGCGCGACCGAGTCGATGCAACGAAAAAGAGCGAGCATGAACGTGCTTCTTGCCGCACGGCTCCCACTCGTCTTTCGGGAAGGTTGTGCCGTAGCGAGCTCGAACGCCGTCATCTCGGAGTGCAAAATAAGCGTGTTGGGGCGCCTGAAGGTGGCCTCCGCCGCACACAGACTGCGTCCGGCCCGCTGAAGGCGAGGACGGACGCGCAGTCGAACGATTACCTGGTTGATCCTGCCAGTAATCATATGCTTGTCTCAAAGATTAAGCCATGCATGTCTAAGTACATGCCGAAATAAGGCGAAACCGCGAATGGCTCATTAAATCAGTTATGGTTCCTTAGATCGTTTCTTCCTACTTGGATAACTGTGGCAATTCTAGAGCTAATACATGCAGTGAGCCTGGAGCCCTTTGGGTAACGGGTGCTTTTATTAGACCAAGATCGATCGGGTTTCGGCCCGTATTGTGTGGTGACTCTGGATAACTTTGTGCTGATCGCATGGCCACGAGCCGGCGACGTTTCTTTCAAGTGTCTGCCTTATCAACTTTCGATGGTAGGTTACTTGCTTACCATGGTTGTTACGGGTAACGGAGAATCAGGGTTCGATTCCGGAGAGGGAGCCTGAGAAACGGCTACCACATCCAAGGAAGGCAGCAGGCGCGCAAATTACCCACTCCCGGCACGGGGAGGTAGTGACGAAAAATAACAATACGGGACTCTTTTGAGGCCCCGTAATTGAAATGAGTACACTCTAAATCCTTTAACGAGGATCAATTGGAGGGCAAGTCTGGTGCCAGCAGCCGCGGTAATTCCAGCTCCAATAGCGTATACTAAAGCTGCTGCGGTTAAAAAGCTCGTAGTTGGATCTCAGTTCCAGACGAGTAGTGCATCTACCCGATGCGACGGCTCGGACTGAACATCATGCCGGTTCTTTCTTGGTGCACTTCATTGTGTGCCTCGAGATGGCCGGTGCTTTTACTTTGAAAAAATTAGAGTGCTCAACGCAGGCGAGTCGCCTGAATAAACTTGCATGGAATAATAGAACAAGACCTCGTTTCTGTTCTGTTGGTTTTTGGAATACGAGGTAATGATTAAGAGGGACGGACGGGGGCATTCGTATTGCGGCGCTAGAGGTGAAATTCTTGGACCGTCGCAAGACGAACTACTGCGAAAGCATTTGCCAAGAATGTTTTCATTGATCAAGAACGAAAGTCAGAGGTTCGAAGGCGATCAGATACCGCCCTAGTTCTGACCATAAACGATGCCAACCAGCGATCCGCCTGAGTTACTCAAATGACTCGGCGGGCAGCTTCCGGGAAACCAAAGTATTTGGGTTCCGGGGGAAGTATGGTTGCAAAGCTGAAACTTAAAGGAATTGACGGAAGGGCACCACCAGGAGTGGAGCCTGCGGCTTAATTTGACTCAACACGGGAAAACTTACCCGGCCCGGACACTGGGAGGATTGACAGATTGAGAGCTCTTTCTTGATTCGGTGGATGGTGGTGCATGGCCGTTCTTAGTTGGTGGAGCGATTTGTCTGGTTAATTCCGATAACGAACGAGACTCTAGCCTATTAAATAGGTACGGGGTTCCCAGCACCTTACAACCTTCTTAGAGGGACAAGCGGCTCCTAGCCGCACGAAACAGAGCAATAACAGGTCTGTGATGCCCTTAGATGTCCGGGGCCGCACGCGCGCTACACTGAAGGAAGCAGCGTGTCTTTATCCCTGTCTGAAAAGACTGGGTAACCCGTGGAACTTCTTTCGTGATTGGGATAGGGGCTTGCAATTGTTCCCCTTGAACGAGGAATTCCCAGTAAGCGCGAGTCATAAGCTCGCGTTGATTACGTCCCTGCCCTTTGTACACACCGCCCGTCGCTACTACCGATTGAATGATTTAGTGAGGTCTTCGGACCGATGTCCGGCGCGGCCTTTCGGTTGCGCCGGTCTGTTGGAAAGATGACCAAACTTGATCATTTAGAGGAAGTAAAAGTCGTAACAAGGTTTCCGTAGGTGAACCTGCGGAAGGATCATTAACGGATTGTGAAGGGTGAGCGCCTCAGCTGCGTCTGCGCCCGACACTTTCTGCCGCTGACCCCGTTTGGACGCGGGGTCGGCTTTTCCCCACGGGGCTGCCTGAATGTGGAGCGGCACCCCGTGACAAATTGTTGCGCCCAGCGGACGCCAACACCGCGACCTTGGACGGTCGGCCAGGTGGCGGACGCGGGTACAAACGGCGCAACGCACTCATAGGTCGGCTTTCGACCCGCCACTGCACCGTGGCTCGAAGCGCTCGAAATGCGCGACCCGACCGCTGCGGGACCGCCTAGTACTGTAAACAGGAGCGGCGGAGCGCGAACGGCGAGTCGTGGTTACGTCGGTAGAAGGCGAGGCTGCGCGTTCCCGAAACGCCAGCCGAGTGCCCTCCCGACCGTTCGAGCGTGCAAGAACGAGACCCGACAATCGCGCGGCGACTGCCAAGTACGAGAGGAACGGCACAAGCGTCGGCGGTCGGTCAAGGAACTGGCGATGTGACGGGTCCGCTGTGCACCAGTGCATACCGTCCCGCCGTCCGCGGCAAGCGCCTCCGCGTCCTCGGGTGACGGAGGCTGCCGGTCGGTTCTTGCAGGCGAGGGATCTCGCTGGCACCGGTTCGCGTTGACGCGCGGCCGGTCATGGCACGGCGATGCGACGGCCGAGGTGCGCAGTACTCGATGGAGGAACCGCACGCTCCGATGACCGTCCCGCCCTCCGCGGCGTATGCGTACCGACCGTAATGGTTGCAGCAGCGCCGGCCGGCTTTTGAATTCGCCACACGAAACACGGTGCGAGATCGCGGTTAGGGGAGCGTCGACGTTGCCAGGCGTTTTGCTTGCTGCCGAGGGAAAGGCGGCACGGCCACGTCGCGCTCGTCGCGATTAGCGGGTCTGCGCGCTTTGGGAAGGTGCCGCAACGACTTGCCGAAAGAGGAAGCACGGAAGAACGAGGGACTTGGACGTCCCGACAATTGAACGCACTTGCGGCCAGGCCCTTGCTGGCTTCGTTCTTCCGCCTCGAGTAGGCTCGTACGCGGCTCCGGCGCCGAAAGTGGTCCTTGGCACCGACTTCGGTGGACGTGGGAAGTGCCGCGCAAGTACGGCGCGCCTGGCTCCACCTGTTGGCTAAAGTAGGCAGCCGGATCGGCATTTTGGTGTGCGGTGGCAAACCGTGGATGCGAAAAAAGCTTGTGCGATTTCGTGGAACAAAAAGCGGGGGTCCCCCTTTTTATGCGGAGGAGACCGACCCGCCTGCCGTGGTGAACCGCGACGCCACGGTAAAAACGGGAGAGGCTTGTCGATGGGACCGTGCATCCCGCGCTCCACGGAGGCCGGGAGGCGGCCGCCCGAGGAAATGTGTAGCCGTCGAGGCCCGCATCTGCGTGCACTCTTATCCAAATGGGTGTACCGCAGGCATTTTCTGGTTAGGCGGGCCAATGAGAGCGAGCACACAACGATACCTACGGGTCCGGCTTGGAGAACCGGCTTCGACGCCTCCCGAGTATTTATAGAGGGGTGGACCACGAAAGCACTCGCAAGTAGCGAAAGCGAAACGCCGTCCGAAACACACCGTTTGCTCGATTTGCGGCAGCCGAAAAAGGCGCGGCAGAGTTTTGGAGTCCAAGCGTGCGCTGAAAAGCGCCCTTCTTGGCCACTGTTTGGCCGAGTGCCAGAAACGTTTGGTTTTGACTGTACGGAATTGAACAAACACTTTTTCACGACTCTAAGCGGTGGATCACTCGGTTCTCGGGTCGATGAAGAACGCAGCCAGCTGCGAGACTTGGTGTGAATTGCAGGACACACTGAGCACTGATTCTTTGAACGCACATTGCGGCCTTGGGTCTTCCCTTGGCTTCGTCTGTCTGAGGGTCGGATCACATATCAAGAGAGC
>NW_027464790.1:270000-287278 GCF_043290135.1 Rhipicephalus microplus
TTTTTCTTTGTTTTCTTTTGATTAAGCGCGGGCTTTTTTCTTTGTTTTTTTTTTTTATTTCGCCCCGGCAGACGCGGTTTTTGCGCCGCCCCGGCTGACGCGGTTTTTGCCGCCCCGGCTGACGCAGTTCGGACTTAGCACTTTTCGGCTGTGCCTGGCTGGCGGCCCACTCACTCGATCGCCATGTCTGTTTGCCACAGTTTTCCCGGTGGTGCCGCACCCGGGCTCGCCCCGGCTGACGCAGTTTTCGCGCCGCCCCGGCTGACGCGGTTTCGTGCCGCCCCGGCAGACGCGGTTTTCGCGCCGCCCCGGCTGACGCGGTTTCGTGCCGCCCCGGCAGACGCAGTTCGGACTTAGCACTTTTCGGCTGTGCCTGGCTGGCGGCCCACTCACTCAATCGCCATGTCTGTTTGCCACAGTTTTCCCGGTGGTGCCGCACCCGGGCTCGCCCCGGCTGACGCAGTTTTCGCGCCGCCCCGGCTGACGCGGTTTCGTGCCGCCCCGGCAGACGCGGTTTTCGCGCCGCCCCGGCTGACGCGGTTTCGTGCCGCCCCGGCAGACGCAGTTCGGACTTAGCACTTTTCGGCTGTGCCTGGCTGGCGGCCCACTCACTCGATCGCCATGTCTGTTTGCCACAGTTTTCCCGGTGGTGCCGCACCCGGGCTCGCCCCGGCAGACGCGTTTTTTTTTTCTTTCGCCCCGGCTGACGCAGTTTTCGCGCCGCCCCGGCTGACGCGGTTTCGTGCCGCCCCGGCAGACGCGGTTTTTTGCGCCGCCCCGGCTGACGCGGTTTTTGCCGCCCCGGCTGACGCAGTTCGGACTTAGCACTTTTCGGCTGTGCCTGGCTGGCGGCCCACTCACTCGATCGCCATGTCTGTTTGCCACAGTTTTCCCGGTGGTGCCGCACCCGGGCTCGCCCCGGCTGACGCAGTTTTCGCGCCGCCCCGGCTGACGCGGTTTCGTGCCGCCCCGGCAGACGCGGTTTTCGCGCCGCCCCGGCTGACGCGGTTTCGTGCCGCCCCGGCAGACGCAGTTCGGACTTAGCACTTTTCGGCTGTGCCTGGCTGGCGGCCCACTCACTCGATCGCCATGTCTGTTTGCCACAGTTTTCCCGGTGGTGCCGCACCCGGGCTCGCCCCGGCTGACGCAGTTTTCGCGCCGCCCCGGCTGACGCGGTTTCGTGCCGCCCCGGCAGACGCGGTTTTCGCGCCGCCCCGGCTGACGCGGTTTCGTGCCGCCCCGGCAGACGCAGTTCGGACTTAGCACTTTTCGGCTGTGCCTGGCTGGCGGCCCACTCACTCAATCGCCATGTCTGTTTGCCACAGTTTTCCCGGTGGTGCCGCACCCGGGCTCGCCCCGGCTGACGCAGTTTTCGCGCCGCCCCGGCTGACGCGGTTTCGTGCCGCCCCGGCAGACGCGGTTTTCGCGCCGCCCCGGCTGACGCGGTTTCGTGCCGCCCCGGCAGACGCAGTTCGGACTTAGCACTTTTCGGCTGTGCCTGGCTGGCGGCCCACTCACTCGATCGCCATGTCTGTTTGCCACAGTTTTCCCGGTGGTGCCGCACCCGGGCTCGCCCCGGCAGACGCGTTTTTTTTTTTTCTTTCGCCCCGGCTGACGCAGTTTTCGCGCCGCCCCGGCTGACGCGGTTTCGTGCCGCCCCGGCAGACGCGGTTTTTTGCGCCGCCCCGGCTGACGCGGTTTTTGCCGCCCCGGCTGACGCAGTTCGGACTTAGCACTTTTCGGCTGTGCCTGGCTGGCGGCCCACTCACTCGATCGCCATGTCTGTTTGCCACAGTTTTCCCGGTGGTGCCGCACCCGGGCTCGCCCCGGCTGACGCAGTTTTCGCGCCGCCCCGGCTGACGCGGTTTCGTGCCGCCCCGGCAGACGCGGTTTTCGCGCCGCCCCGGCTGACGCGGTTTTTGCGTCGCCCCGGCTGACACGGTTCGGACTTTGCACTTTTCGGCTGTGCCTGGCTGGCGGCCCACTCACTCGATCGCCATGTCTGTTTGCCACAGTTTTCCCGGTGGTGCCGCACCCGGGCTCGCCCCGGCTGACGCAGTTTTCGCGCCGCCCCGGCTGACGCGGTTTCGTGCCGCCCCGGCAGACGCGGTTTTCGCGCCGCCCCGGCTGACGCGGTTTCGTGCCGCCCCGGCAGACGCAGTTCGGACTTAGCACTTTTCGGCTGTGCCTGGCTGGCGGCCCACTCACTCGATCGCCATGTCTGTTTGCCACAGTTTTCCCGGTGGTGCCGCACCCGGGCTCGCCCCGGCTGACGCAGTTTTCGCGCCGCCCCGGCTGACGCGGTTTCGTGCCGCCCCGGCAGACGCGGTTTTCGCGCCGCCCCGGCTGACGCGGTTTCGTGCCGCCCCGGCAGACGCAGTTCGGACTTAGCACTTTTCGGCTGTGCCTGGCTGGCGGCCCACTCACTCAATCGCCATGTCTGTTTGCCACAGTTTTCCCGGTGGTGCCGCACCCGGGCTCGCCCCGGCTGACGCAGTTTTCGCGCCGCCCCGGCTGACGCGGTTTCGTGCCGCCCCGGCAGACGCGGTTTTCGCGCCGCCCCGGCTGACGCGGTTTCGTGCCGCCCCGGCAGACGCAGTTCGGACTTAGCACTTTTCGGCTGTGCCTGGCTGGCGGCCCACTCACTCGATCGCCATGTCTGTTTGCCACAGTTTTCCCGGTGGTGCCGCACCCGGGCTCGCCCCGGCAGACGCGTTTTTTTTTTCTTTCGCCCCGGCTGACGCAGTTTTCGCGCCGCCCCGGCTGACGCGGTTTCGTGCCGCCCCGGCAGACGCGGTTTTTTGCGCCGCCCCGGCTGACGCGGTTTTTGCCGCCCCGGCTGACGCAGTTCGGACTTAGCACTTTTCGGCTGTGCCTGGCTGGCGGCCCACTCACTCGATCGCCATGTCTGTTTGCCACAGTTTTCCCGGTGGTGCCGCACCCGGGCTCGCCCCGGCTGACGCAGTTTTCGCGCCGCCCCGGCTGACGCGGTTTCGTGCCGCCCCGGCAGACGCGGTTTTCGCGCCGCCCCGGCTGACGCGGTTTCGTGCCGCCCCGGCAGACGCAGTTCGGACTTAGCACTTTTCGGCTGTGCCTGGCTGGCGGCCCACTCACTCGATCGCCATGTCTGTTTGCCACAGTTTTCCCGGTGGTGCCGCACCCGGGCTCGCCCCGGCTGACGCAGTTTTCGCGCCGCCCCGGCTGACGCGGTTTCGTGCCGCCCCGGCAGACGCGGTTTTCGCGCCGCCCCGGCTGACGCGGTTTCGTGCCGCCCCGGCAGATGCAGTTCGGACTTAGCACTTTTCGGCTGTGCCTGGCTGGCGGCCCACTCACTCGATCGCCATGTCTGTTTGCCACAGTTTTCCCGGTGGTGCCGCACCCGGGCTCGCCCCGGCAGACGCGTTTTTTTTTTTCTTTCGCCCCGGCTGACGCAGTTTTCGCGCCGCCCCGGCTGACGCGGTTTCGTGCCGCCCCGGCAGACGCGGTTTTTTTGCGCCGCCCCGGCTGACGCGGTTTTTGCCGCCCCGGCTGACGCAGTTCGGACTTGGCACTTTTTGGCTGAGCCTGGCTGGTGGCCCACTCACTCGATCGCCATGTCTGTTAGCCACAGTTTTCCCGGTGGTGCCGCACCCGGGCTCGCCCCGGCTGACGCAGTTTTCGCGCCGCCCCGGCAGACGCGGTTTTCGCGCCGCCCCGGCTGACGCGGTTTTTGCCGCCCCGGCTGACGCAGTTCGGACTTGGCACTTTTTGGGCTGAGCCTGGCTGGCGGCCCACTCACTCGATCGCCATGTCTGTTTGCCACAGTCTTCCCGGTGGTGCCGCACCCGGGCTCGCCCCGGCAGACGCGTTTTTTTTTTCTTTCGCCCCGGCAGACGTGGTTCCCCCCCCCCCCTTTTCGCTCGCCCCGGCTGACGAGGTTTTCGCGCCGCCCCGGCTGACGCAGTTTTCGCGCCGCCCCGGCTGACGCGGTTTCGTGCCGCCCCGGCTGACGCGGTTTTCGCGCCGCCCCGGCTGACGCGGTTTTTGCGTCGCCCCGGCTGACACGGTTCGGACTTTGCACTTTTCGGCTGTGCCTGGCTGGCGGCCCACTCACTCGATCGCCATGTCTGTTTGCCACAGTTTTCCCGGTGGTGCCGCACCCGGGCTCGCCCCGGCTGACGCAGTTTTCGCGCCGCCCCGGCTGACGCGGTTTCGTGCCGCCCCGGCAGACGCGGTTTTCGCGCCGCCCCGGCTGACGCGGTTTCGTGCCGCCCCGGCAGACGCAGTTCGGACTTAGCACTTTTCGGCTGTGCCTGGCTGGCGGCCCACTCACTCGATCGCCATGTCTGTTTGCCACAGTTTTCCCGGTGGTGCCGCACCCGGGCTCGCCCCGGCTGACGCAGTTTTCGCGCCGCCCCGGCTGACGCGGTTTCGTGCCGCCCCGGCAGACGCGGTTTTCGCGCCGCCCCGGCTGACGCGGTTTCGTGCCGCCCCGGCAGACGCAGTTCGGACTTAGCACTTTTCGGCTGTGCCTGGCTGGCGGCCCACTCACTCGATCGCCATGTCTGTTTGCCACAGTTTTCCCGGTGGTGCCGCACCCGGGCTCGCCCCGGCAGACGCGTTTTTTTTTTTTCTTTCGCCCCGGCTGACGCAGTTTTCGCGCCGCCCCGGCTGACGCGGTTTCGTGCCGCCCCGGCAGACGCGGTTTTTTGCGCCGCCCCGGCTGACGCGGTTTTTGCCGCCCCGGCTGACGCAGTTCGGACTTAGCACTTTTCGGCTGTGCCTGGCTGGCGGCCCACTCACTCGATCGCCATGTCTGTTTGCCACAGTTTTCCCGGTGGTGCCGCACCCGGGCTCGCCCCGGCTGACGCAGTTTTCGCGCCGCCCCGGCTGACGCGGTTTCGTGCCGCCCCGGCAGACGCGGTTTTCGCGCCGCCCCGGCTGACGCGGTTTCGTGCCGCCCCGGCAGACGCAGTTCGGACTTAGCACTTTTCGGCTGTGCCTGGCTGGCGGCCCACTCACTCGATCGCCATGTCTGTTTGCCACAGTTTTCCCGGTGGTGCCGCACCCGGGCTCGCCCCGGCTGACGCAGTTTTCGCGCCGCCCCGGATGACGCGGTTTCGTGCCGCCCCGGCAGACGCGGTTTTCGCGCCGCCCCGGCTGACGCGGTTTCGTGCCGCCCCGGCAGACGCAGTTCGGACTTAGCACTTTTCGGCTGTGCCTGGCTGGCGGCCCACTCACTCGATCGCCATGTCTGTTTGCCACAGTTTTCCCGGTGGTGCCGCACCCGGGCTCGCCCCGGCAGACGCAGTTTTCGCGCCGCCCCGGCAGACGCGGTTTTCGCGCCGCCCCGGCTGACGCGGTTTTTGCCGCCCCGGCTGACGCAGTTCGGACTTGGCACTTTTTGGGCTGAGCCTGGCTGGCGGCCCACTCACTCGATCGCCATGTCTGTTTGCCACAGTCTTCCCGGTGGTGCCGCACCCGGGCTCGCCCCGGCAGACGCGTTTTTTTTTCTTTCGCCCCGGCAGACGTGGTTCCCCCCCCCCCTTTTCGCTCGCCCCGGCTGACGAGGTTTTCGCGCCGCCCCGGCTGACGCAGTTTTCGCGCCGCCCCGGCTGACGCGGTTTCGTGCCGCCCCGGCTGACGCGGTTTTCGCGCCGCCCCGGCTGACGCGGTTTTTGCGTCGCCCCGGCTGACACGGTTCGGACTTTGCACTTTTCGGCTGTGCCTGGCTGGCGGCCCACTCACTCGATCGCCATGTCTGTTTGCCACAGTTTTCCCGGTGGTGCCGCACCCGGGCTCGCCCCGGCTGACGCAGTTTTCGCGCCGCCCCGGCTGACGCGGTTTCGTGCCGCCCCGGCAGACGCGGTTTTCGCGCCGCCCCGGCTGACGCGGTTTCGTGCCGCCCCGGCAGACGCAGTTCGGACTTAGCACTTTTCGGCTGTGCCTGGCTGGCGGCCCACTCACTCGATCGCCATGTCTGTTTGCCACAGTTTTCCCGGTGGTGCCGCACCCGGGCTCGCCCCGGCTGACGCAGTTTTCGCGCCGCCCCGGCTGACGCGGTTTCGTGCCGCCCCGGCAGACGCGGTTTTCGCGCCGCCCCGGCTGACGCGGTTTCGTGCCGCCCCGGCAGACGCAGTTCGGACTTAGCACTTTTCGGCTGTGCCTGGCTGGCGGCCCACTCACTCGATCGCCATGTCTGTTTGCCACAGTTTTCCCGGTGGTGCCGCACCCGGGCTCGCCCCGGCAGACGCGTTTTTTTTTTTTCTTTCGCCCCGGCTGACGCAGTTTTCGCGCCGCCCCGGCTGACGCGGTTTCGTGCCGCCCCGGCAGACGCGGTTTTTTGCGCCGCCCCGGCTGACGCGGTTTTTGCCGCCCCGGCTGACGCAGTTCGGACTTAGCACTTTTCGGCTGTGCCTGGCTGGCGGCCCACTCACTCGATCGCCATGTCTGTTTGCCACAGTTTTCCCGGTGGTGCCGCACCCGGGCTCGCCCCGGCTGACGCAGTTTTCGCGCCGCCCCGGCTGACGCGGTTTCGTGCCGCCCCGGCAGACGCGGTTTTCGCGCCGCCCCGGCTGACGCGGTTTCGTGCCGCCCCGGCAGACGCAGTTCGGACTTAGCACTTTTCGGCTGTGCCTGGCTGGCGGCCCACTCACTCGATCGCCATGTCTGTTTGCCACAGTTTTCCCGGTGGTGCCGCACCCGGGCTCGCCCCGGCTGACGCAGTTTTCGCGCCGCCCCGGCTGACGCGGTTTCGTGCCGCCCCGGCAGACGCGGTTTTCGCGCCGCCCCGGCTGACGCGGTTTCGTGCCGCCCCGGCAGACGCAGTTCGGACTTAGCACTTTTCGGCTGTGCCTGGCTGGCGGCCCACTCACTCGATCGCCATGTCTGTTTGCCACAGTTTTCCCGGTGGTGCCGCACCCGGGCTCGCCCCGGCAGACGCAGTTTTCGCGCCGCCCCGGCAGACGCGGTTTTCGCGCCGCCCCGGCTGACGCGGTTTTTGCCGCCCCGGCTGACGCAGTTCGGACTTGGCACTTTTTGGGCTGAGCCTGGCTGGCGGCCCACTCACTCGATCGCCATGTCTGTTTGCCACAGTCTTCCCGGTGGTGCCGCACCCGGGCTCGCCCCGGCAGACGCGTTTTTTTTTCTTTCGCCCCGGCAGACGTGGTTCCCCCCCCCCCCCCTTTTCGCTCGCCCCGGCTGACGAGGTTTTCGCGCCGCCCCGGCTGACGCAGTTTTCGCGCCGCCCCGGCTGACGCGGTTTCGTGCCGCCCCGGCTGACGCGGTTTTCGCGCCGCCCCGGCTGACGCGGTTTTTGCGTCGCCCCGGCTGACACGGTTCGGACTTTGCACTTTTCGGCTGTGCCTGGCTGGCGGCCCACTCACTCGATCGCCATGTCTGTTTGCCACAGTTTTCCCGGTGGTGCCGCACCCGGGCTTGCCCCGGCAGACGCGTTTTTTTTTTTTCTTTTCGCCCCGGCTGACGCAGTTTTCGCCCCGCCCCGGCTGACGCGGTTTCGTGCCGCCCCGGCAGACGCGGTTTTTTGCGCCGCCCCGGCTGACGCGGTTTTTGCCGCCCCGGCTGACGCAGTTCGGACTTTGCACTTTTTGGCTGAGCCTGGCTGGCGGCCCACTCACTCGATCGCCATGTCTGTTTGCCACAGTTTTCCCGGTGGTGCCGCACCCGGGCTCGCCCCGGCAGACGCGTTTTTTTTTTCCTTCGCCCCGGCAGACGTGGTTCCCCCCCCCCCCTCCGTCTTTCTTTTTGTTTTTTTTTTTTCGCCGCGGCTGAAGTGGATTTTTCGGTGCCTCGACGCCCCGGTAGTCGCGGTTTTTCCGTTTCCGCACGGCCCCGGCTGACGCTGCTCGGTCACAGTCGCCTTTTGTGAGGATTGCAGACTTCTTGAGCGCGGGTGTTTTTTTTTTGTTGTTGTTGTTGTTTTATTACGCATTCGCTCCAGCAGACGCTGTTTAGACTTTTTGTTTCCTCTTTTATCCTGCGACGAGGTGACGAGGTTTATTCGGTGCCCCGCCGCCCCGGCTGAAGTGATTTTTCCTGTCCCGTGCCGCCCCGGCTGACGCGGTTGGGACTTCGCGTTTGTTCGGCCGCCACGGGTTTTGGCGCACTCGCTCGGTTGCTTGTTGTTGCCACTTGTTGCGAACCCAGGTTTCTTGAGCGAGCGCGGGCGTTTTTTCTTCCTTTCTTTCTTTGTTCTATGTGTTAGCGAATCGGCCTTTAATATCACACGAGGACTCACAACCAACAATTTTCAGTTTGAAGTGTAAAAAATCTGCAGGTGTTGACGTAACTGACTTGCCCCGTACCCTTGAGTACATCCATGAAGTTCTCGTAGTACTACTAAATCGCATTATTCCAAGTGGAGAAATTCCCATAAACTTGCAAACCTCTACACGAAAATCGGTGCGCGTGATAAAGTTGAAAATTATCGTCCGATATCAAATGTGCCTTCTATAACACAAATTCTAGGAAAAAAAAAAAAAAAAACACTTGTTCGCCGTTCTCTGCGCCGTGACTGGCAGCACTCCGGCGAAGCGAAACGGGGTCGATTCGAGCACGATATCGGCGTCTTTCGACGTGCTCGCCGGCGACCGTCGCACGAGTACGTCGCACGAGCGCGTCTGCCGGGGCGCCGTTTGCGAAGCCGACGCAAAAGTGGGAACCGCCGCTCGGATGATCGCCGCTTTCGGCAGAGTGAGTGTTGGCACTCCGGGGAAGCGAAACAGCGTGAATGCGCCCACGAAATCGGCGTATTTTGAAGTGCCCGCCGGCGACCGTCGCACGAGTACGGTAAACCGCGTCAGCCGGGGCGTAGTTCGGGACGCCGACGAAAAAGTGGGAAGCGCAACTCGGATCTTCGCCGTTTTTGCAGGAGTGAGTGGCGGCCCTCCTGCGAGACCAAGAAGCATCGATTCGTGCACGAATTCGGCGCCTTTCGACGTGATCGCCGGCGACCGTCGCTCGAGTAGGGCAAACCGCGTCTGCCGGGGCGGGCTTCGGGACGCCGATGCGAAAGTGGGAAACGCTGCTCGGATGTTCGCCGTTTTTGGCCGAGTGAGTGCTGGCACTCGGGCGAAGCCAAACGGGGCCGATTACGGCACGATATCGGCGTCTTTCGACGTGCCCGGCGGCGACCGTCGCACGAGTACGGTAAACCGCGTCAGCCCGGGCGGAGTTCGGGACGCCGATGCGAAAGTGGAGAACGCCGCTCGGATCTTCGCCGTTTTTGGAGGAGTGAGTGGCGGCACTCCGGAGAAGCCAAGGAGCGCCAATTAGCGCACGATATCGGCGTCTTTCGACGCGCTCGCCGGCGACCGTCGAACGAGTAGGGCAAACCGCGTCTGCCGGGGCGGGGTTTACGACGCCGACGCAAAAGTGGGAACCGCCGCTCGGATGTTGGCCGTTTTTGGCAGAGTGAGTGCTGGCACACCGGCGACGCGAAAGAGCGCGAAAGCGCCCACGAAAGTGGCGTATTTGGACGTGCTTGACGGCGACCGCTGCAGGAGTACGAAAAACCACGTCAGCCGGGGCGAGCGACCCACGGCGGTCTGGGTGCTTATCGCTGCTATTATAGGGGCACCCCGGCAGACGCAGAAAAAAAAAATTTTTTTTCGACCTTCTTTTTTGCTGGTCGAGCTCGGGTAACCCAGGTCGCAATGGGAGCCGCGCACGAAAGCGGCGTCGCGAGACGCGTTCGCGGTCGCTAGTCGCACGAGCTCGGCAACCGCGTCAGCCGGCGCGGAGTTCGGGATGCCGACGGCTAAGTGGGTACCGCTGCTCGGATGTTCGCCGTTTTTGGCCGAGTGAGTGCTGGCACTCCGGCGAAGCGAAACGGGGCCGATTCGGGCACGATATCGGCGTATTTCGACGTGCTCGCCGGCGACCGTCGCACGAGTACGGCAAAGCGCGTCTGCCGGGGCGAGGTTTGCGATGCCGACGAAAAAGTGGGAAGCGCCGCTCGGATCTTCGCCGTTTTTGCAGGAGTGAGTGGCGGCCCTCCTGCGAGACCAAGAAGCATCGACTCGCGCACGATATCGGTGTCTTTCGACGTGCCCGCCGGCCACCGCCGCACGAGTACGGCAAACCGCGTATGCCGGGGCGGGGTTGGCGACGCCGACGCAAAAGTGGGAACCGCCACTAGGATGTTCGCCGTTTTTGGCAGAGTGAGTGCTGGCACACCGGCGACGCGAAAGAGCGCGAAAGCGCCCACGAAAGTGGCGTATTTGGACGTGCTTGACGGCGACCGCTGCAGGAGTACGAAAAACCACGTCAGCCGGGGCGAGCGACCCACGGCGGTCTGGGTGCTTATCGCTGCTATTATAGGGGCACCCCGGCAGACGCAGAAAAAAAAAATTTTTTTTCGACCTTCTTTTTTGCTGGTCGAGCTCGGGTAACCCAGGTCGCAATGGGAGCCGCGCACGAAAGCGGCGTCGCGAGACGCGTTCGCGGTCGCTAGTCGCACGAGCTCGGCAACCGCGTCAGCCGGCGCGGAGTTCGGGATGCCGACGGCTAAGTGGGTACCGCTGCTCGGATGTTCGCCGTTTTTGGCCGAGTGAGTGCTGGCACTCCGGCGAAGCGAAACGGGGCCGATTCGGGCACGATATCGGCGTATTTCGACGTGCTCGCCGGCGACCGTCGCACGAGTACGGCAAAGCGCGTCTGCCGGGGCGAGGTTTGCGATGCCGACGAAAAAGTGGGAAGCGCCGCTCGGATCTTCGCCGTTTTTGCAGGAGTGAGTGGCGGCCCTCCTGCGAGACCAAGAAGCATCGACTCGCGCACGATATCGGTGTCTTTCGACGTGCCCGCCGGCCACCGCCGCACGAGTACGGCAAACCGCGTATGCCGGGGCGGGGTTGGCGACGCCGACGCAAAAGTGGGAACCGCCACTAGGATGTTCGCCGTTTTTGGCAGAGTGAGTGCTGGCACTCCGGCGAAGCGAAAGAGCGCGAATGCGCCCACGAAAGTGGCGTGTTTGGACGTGCTTGACGACGACCACCGCAGGAAAACGAAAAACCACGTCAGCCGGGGCGAGCGACCCATGGCGGTCTGGGTGCTTATCGCTGCTATTATAGGGGCACCCCGGCAGACGCAAAAAAAAAAAAAATTTTTTTTCGACATTCTTTCTTGCTCGTCGACCTCGGGTGACCCAGGTCGCAGTGGGAGCCGCGCACGAAAGCGGCGTCGCGAGACGGCTTCGCGGTCGCTAGTCGCACGAGCTCGGCAACCGCGTCTGCCGGGGCGGAGTTCGGGACGCCGACGGCTAAGTGGGAACCGCCGCTCGGATGTTCGCCGTTTGTGGCCGAGTGAGTGCTGGCACTCCGGCGAAGCCAAACGGGGCCGATTCCGGCACGATATCGGCGTCTTTCTACGTGCTCGCCGGCGACCGTCGCACGAGTACGGCAAAGTGCGTCTGCCGGGGCGGGGTTTGCGACGCGTACGCAATAGTGAGAACCGTCGCTCGGATGTTCGTCGTCTTTCGCCGAGCCAGTGCTGGCACTCCGGCGAAGCCGAACGGAGCCGATTCGGGCACGATATCGGCGTCTTTCCACGTGCTCGCCGGCGACCGTCGCACGAGTACGGTAAACCGCGTCAGCCGGGGCGGAGTTCGGGACGCCGATGCGAAAGTGGGAAGCGCCGCTCGGATCTTCGCCGTTTTTGGAGGAGTCAGTGGCGGCACTCCGGTGAAGCCAAGGTGCGCCAATTCGCGCACGATATCGGCGTCTTTCGACGTGCCCGCCGGCCACCGTCGCACGAGTACGGCAAACCTCGTCTGCCGGGGCGGGGTTTGCGACGCCGACGCAAAAGTGGGAACCGCCGCTCGGATGTTCGCCGTTTTTGGCAGAGTGAGTGCTGGCACTCCGGCGAAGCGAAAGAGCGTGAATGCGCCCACGAAAGTAGCGTATTTGGACGTGCTTGACGGCGACCGCCGCAGGAGTACGAAAAACCACGTCAGCCGGGGCGAGCGACCCACGGCGGTCTGGGTGCTTATCGCTGCTATTATAGGGGCACCCCGGCAGACGCAGAAAGAAAAAAAAAAAAAAAATGGGGACATGGCGTGCGTCACCGTGCGGCTTCGCAGCGTTGCCGAAGTCGCCGAGCCCTTCGACTGAGCCGAACGGCGGACAGGGAACGTTGGTCGGCCGTTCTAACCTGTCGGTGCCACGCCGAGACGTCGTTAAGGAAAACCGCGTCGTGGGCCTCTACGACGCCGTCGAGTCGTTGTACGTTTGGTGTCCAGCGTGTCGGCGGCGAGTAGCGGACACGTCGTTCACGACTTCGGTCTTTCGCAGTCGACGCGAACTTGCGGAGAGTCGTGGTGCCTCACGTTTTCGGCAGAAACCGCGGCGGAATTTTCCCGTGCGTGCGCGCACGACCTCGGTGCTGTGCCGTCAGCGTAGTGTTGCACAAACTCGTGGCCTACCCAAGGTGCGGTACGTTTGCGGCCGTATCCTCGGTGGGAATTTCGTGAGTAGGGTCGCAAATTCTACGACCTCGGCGGGTTTGAGAGCGACGTAGACTTGTGGCACGCTCAACGTGCCACACGTTTCGGGGCACACCCGCGGTGAAATTTTCTCGAGTACGCTCGTATTAGTGCCCAAGGAGGTCTGGGTACTTATCGCTGCTATTATGTGGGGGTTCTCGTGAGCGGCGTACGCGAAAGCGACCGGGTGTCTGATATGCGGCGGGCTTCGGCCTCGTCAAGCGTGTCCTCGGGTCTGCTCCAGGGGAATCCACGGCAGTCGTCTGCAGCCTCATCCGCTTGATGCGTTAGGGGCTGGTTGTCGGACGGTGCCGTTTTACCACGATATCGAGGTGTGTTCCGTGTCGTCCTCGGGCGATTCAGATGCGAAAGCGCCGAAGACGCGGGCGTGACCCGTCGTCTGGCGGCTTTGCAGTCTCGGCTCCGTTGCTAGTTCCGGCCGGTCCACCGACAGTGCAGCGGGCTTGGGCAACCCGCACGGCGCGACCGAGTCGATGCAACGAAAAAGAGCGAGCATGAACGTGCTTCTTGCCGCACGGCTCCCACTCGTCTTTCGGGAAGGTTGTGCCGTAGCGAGCTCGAACGCCGTCATCTCGGAGTGCAAAATAAGCGTGTTGGGGCGCCTGAAGGTGGCCTCCGCCGCACACAGACTGCGTCCGGCCCGCCGAAGGCGAGGACGGACGCGCAGTCGAACGATTACCTGGTTGATCCTGCCAGTAATCATATGCTTGTCTCAAAGATTAAGCCATGCATGTCTAAGTACATGCCGAAATAAGGCGAAACCGCGAATGGCTCATTAAATCAGTTATGGTTCCTTAGATCGTTTCTTCCTACTTGGATAACTGTGGCAATTCTAGAGCTAATACATGCAGTGAGCCTGGAGCCCTTTGGGTAACGGGTGCTTTTATTAGACCAAGATCGATCGGGTTTCGGCCCGTATTGTGTGGTGACTCTGGATAACTTTGTGCTGATCGCATGGCCACGAGCCGGCGACGTTTCTTTCAAGTGTCTGCCTTATCAACTTTCGATGGTAGGTTACTTGCTTACCATGGTTGTTACGGGTAACGGAGAATCAGGGTTCGATTCCGGAGAGGGAGCCTGAGAAACGGCTACCACATCCAAGGAAGGCAGCAGGCGCGCAAATTACCCACTCCCGGCACGGGGAGGTAGTGACGAAAAATAACAATACGGGACTCTTTTGAGGCCCCGTAATTGAAATGAGTACACTCTAAATCCTTTAACGAGGATCAATTGGAGGGCAAGTCTGGTGCCAGCAGCCGCGGTAATTCCAGCTCCAATAGCGTATACTAAAGCTGCTGCGGTTAAAAAGCTCGTAGTTGGATCTCAGTTCCAGACGAGTAGTGCATCTACCCGATGCGACGGCTCGGACTGAACATCATGCCGGTTCTTTCTTGGTGCACTTCATTGTGTGCCTCGAGATGGCCGGTGCTTTTACTTTGAAAAAATTAGAGTGCTCAACGCAGGCGAGTCGCCTGAATAAACTTGCATGGAATAATAGAACAAGACCTCGTTTCTGTTCTGTTGGTTTTTGGAATACGAGGTAATGATTAAGAGGGACGGACGGGGGCATTCGTATTGCGGCGCTAGAGGTGAAATTCTTGGACCGTCGCAAGACGAACTACTGCGAAAGCATTTGCCAAGAATGTTTTCATTGATCAAGAACGAAAGTCAGAGGTTCGAAGGCGATCAGATACCGCCCTAGTTCTGACCATAAACGATGCCAACCAGCGATCCGCCTGAGTTACTCAAATGACTCGGCGGGCAGCTTCCGGGAAACCAAAGTATTTGGGTTCCGGGGGAAGTATGGTTGCAAAGCTGAAACTTAAAGGAATTGACGGAAGGGCACCACCAGGAGTGGAGCCTGCGGCTTAATTTGACTCAACACGGGAAAACTTACCCGGCCCGGACACTGGGAGGATTGACAGATTGAGAGCTCTTTCTTGATTCGGTGGATGGTGGTGCATGGCCGTTCTTAGTTGGTGGAGCGATTTGTCTGGTTAATTCCGATAACGAACGAGACTCTAGCCTATTAAATAGGTGCGGGGTTCCCAGCACCTTACAACCTTCTTAGAGGGACAAGCGGCTCCTAGCCGCACGAAACAGAGCAATAACAGGTCTGTGATGCCCTTAGATGTCCGGGGCCGCACGCGCGCTACACTGAAGGAAGCAGCGTGTCTTTATCCCTGTCTGAAAAGACTGGGTAACCCGTGGAACTTCTTTCGTGATTGGGATAGGGGCTTGCAATTGTTCCCCTTGAACGAGGAATTCCCAGTAAGCGCGAGTCATAAGCTCGCGTTGATTACGTCCCTGCCCTTTGTACACACCGCCCGTCGCTACTACCGATTGAATGATTTAGTGAGGTCTTCGGACCGATGTCCGGCGCGGCCTTTCGGTTGCGCCGGTCTGTTGGAAAGATGACCAAACTTGATCATTTAGAGGAAGTAAAAGTCGTAACAAGGTTTCCGTAGGTGAACCTGCGGAAGGATCATTAACGGATTGTGAAGGGTGAGCGCCTCAGCTGCGTCTGCGCCCGACACTTTCTGCCGCTGACCCCGTTTGGACGCGGGGTCGGCTTTTCCCCACGGGGCTGCCTGAATGTGGAGCGGCACCCCGTGACAAATTGTTGCGCCCAGCGGACGCCAACACCGCGACCTTGGACGGTCGGCCAGGTGGCGGACGCGGGTACAAACGGCGCAACGCACTCATAGGTCGGCTTTCGACCCGCCACTGCACCGTGGCTCGAAGCGCTCGAAATGCGCGACCCGACCGCTGCGGGACCGCCTAGTACTGTAAACAGGAGCGGCGGAGCGCGAACGGCGAGTCGTGGTTACGTCGGTAGAAGGCGAGGCTGCGCGTTCCCGAAACGCCAGCCGAGTGCCCTCCCGACCGTTCGAGCGTGCAAGAACGAGACCCGACAATCGCGCGGCGACTGCCAAGTACGAGAGGAACGGCACAAGCGTCGGCGGTCGGTCAAGGAACTGGCGATGTGACGGGTCCGCTGTGCACCAGTGCATACCGTCCCGCCGTCCGCGGCAAGCGCCTCCGCGTCCTCGGGTGACGGAGGCTGCCGGTCGGTTCTTGCAGGCGAGGGATCTCGCTGGCACCGGTTCGCGTTGACGCGCGGCCGGTCATGGCACGGCGATGCGACGGCCGAGGTGCGCAGTACTCGATGGAGGAACCGCACGCTCCGATGACCGTCCCGCCCTCCGCGGCGTATGCGTACCGACCGTAATGGTTGCAGCAGCGCCGGCCGGCTTT
The DNA here is from genome assembly GCF_043290135.1 of Rhipicephalus microplus. Classification (NCBI taxonomy): domain Eukaryota; kingdom Metazoa; phylum Arthropoda; class Arachnida; order Ixodida; family Ixodidae; genus Rhipicephalus; species Rhipicephalus microplus. Next base: position 285,758 of record NW_027464790.1, read on the forward strand.
TGAATTCGCCACACGAAACACGGTGCGAGATCGCGGTTAGGGGAGCGTCGACGTTGCCAGGCGTTTTGCTTGCTGCCGAGGGAAAGGCGGCACGGCCACGTCGCGCTCGTCGCGATTAGCGGGTCTGCGCGCTTTGGGAAGGTGCCGCAACGACTTGCCGAAAGAGGAAGCACGGAAGAACGAGGGACTTGGACGTCCCGACAATTGAACGCACTTGCGGCCAGGCCCTTGCTGGCTTCGTTCTTCCGCCTCGAGTAGGCTCGTACGCGGCTCCGGCGCCGAAAGTGGTCCTTGGCACCGACTTCGGTGGACGTGGGAAGTGCCGCGCAAGTACGGCGCGCCTGGCTCCACCTGTTGGCTAAAGTAGGCAGCCGGATCGGCATTTTGGTGTGCGGTGGCAAACCGTGGATGCGAAAAAAGCTTGTGCGATTTCGTGGAACAAAAAGCGGGGGTCCCCCTTTTTATGCGGAGGAGACCGACCCGCCTGCCGTGGTGAACCGCGACGCCACGGTAAAAACGGGAGAGGCTTGTCGATGGGACCGTGCATCCCGCGCTCCACGGAGGCCGGGAGGCGGCCGCCCGAGGAAATGTGTAGCCGTCGAGGCCCGCATCTGCGTGCACTCTTATCCAAATGGGTGTACCGCAGGCATTTTCTGGTTAGGCGGGCCAATGAGAGCGAGCACACAACGATACCTACGGGTCCGGCTTGGAGAACCGGCTTCGACGCCTCCCGAGTATTTATAGAGGGGTGGACCACGAAAGCACTCGCAAGTAGCGAAAGCGAAACGCCGTCCGAAACACACCGTTTGCTCGATTTGCGGCAGCCGAAAAAGGCGCGGCAGAGTTTTGGAGTCCAAGCGTGCGCTGAAAAGCGCCCTTCTTGGCCACTGTTTGGCCGAGTGCCAGAAACGTTTGGTTTTGACTGTACGGAATTGAACAAACACTTTTTCACGACTCTAAGCGGTGGATCACTCGGTTCTCGGGTCGATGAAGAACGCAGCCAGCTGCGAGACTTGGTGTGAATTGCAGGACACACTGAGCACTGATTCTTTGAACGCACATTGCGGCCTTGGGTCTTCCCTTGGCTTCGTCTGTCTGAGGGTCGGATCACATATCAAGAGAGCCTTCGGCGCACAAGGGAACGTGAGCCGTCGACTCGTTTTGACCGCGTCGGCAACACGGACAGCACGCTGAACACCTCACAGCGAGCGCCAACAGCGGCCACTCAAGGGCGAGACGGTGGCGACCGTCGTGCCAGAGCCCAACCGAAACGGGGGCGACCGACTGCATTGAGGATGTGGCACCTCGTTGAGACCGCCGCAGGACTTCGAGTCGGAAGGAAGCCTGCAGGGAAAGTGCGGTCGAGGTTGCGTACTCCTCTCTGCGACCGGGCGCGCAAGAGCTGCGAGAGCCACGGACGCGCAACTTTAACGCACGGTAAACACGAGGAGCGAAAGCCGGCCAGCAAAGCTTCTCCAGCCGTGCGCAAAGTGCGCGAGATCGCAGCCTTGCGTTGCGCTT